>NC_133207.1:1137617-1232617 GCF_958299795.1 Porites lutea | reverse complement strand
AGAGAACCATGGGAGTTTCAAATTCCAGCGTAGGTTCACCAAAAAATAAGTCAGACTATTCTACCTACACAGGCAGTTCAAGTAGACAACAATCTGCGAGGGGTGATTGATTTCTAAACGAAAATAACAAACAATTAAACCCTAAACCATATCGTTAGGTTAAGGATAGAAAATTATGTGCTACATTGCGAAATGGGTCGACAACTATCATCATGGCCTGCAGTGCACGCGTATTTTGGCGGCGGGCGAAGGCTACTTGGATGTGTTTGCTTGTTAATTAAGAGTATTGCTTATTCATTCGTTTCCTTTCTTGCAGGGATGGAAAATTACGGCCGCAACATGTTCAACAGTAAAAGGAGCAGAATACATTATGAGGGACGCAGTGTTTGTGCCAGGAACAAATATACCGGTATACAGCTGTCATTGTAAAGGACAAGCGAGACTCTTTGTTCTTGGTCCAGGGTATATGAAGTGCGTCATACACTACTGGATATGCTCCATTATAAGTTAAGTACTAACTGGGGCTATAGGATGAGAAAGGAGGTCGCAAATGTTACTGAGAATAAATATACTTACATAGAGTTGCCACTGCAAAGACCTGTAAAGGAGGCATGCACGACTCTTTGTTAATTAGTCCAGTCATGGTTATCATAGGAACCGAAGTTTACTTGCATTCGGTTGCCAGAAAGTTGACTAGTGGCCAGCCAACAGTATTGTGTGCGTTACTAGATTTTCCCCGACTACAAGCAAAGACTTAGCTGAGACCATAAATAATTACATCAAAATTGCATAATTAGCAATCATTTATAACTTTCCGTCAGGTTGAAAAAGCAGCACCTAACGGGTCAAAGAAATATAGATTGTCTTCAGGCCACGGTGCATTATCCATTCACATTATCACGTTGTTTTCGATTGGCTTATAAATAACTTTTCATAAATTCTCATGACCTTATTTTTTAGTGTCAATCATTCAAAATTCTTTGTGTTTCCTTTAACATAACCCGACCAATTTTTCTAAAAGCACTAATCTTGACCAAATTTGGAAGTTTTACATCTACGAACAGTCACCTTGAAACTGATATCGATTTGTTTCGTTAAGATTTTTATTTGTTGTTAACTGTTGGTTTCCATGTTATTGATACATTATCATTATGTTATATATAAATAAGCTATAATATTTGAAATAAAATTGTTTCGTGATGCAGAGAAACTAGACTGTTTTATTTTGCTTAAATCATTGGGTGACATCATGTTGCTTTACGTCAAATTCTACCCACAAGAACCTCATTCTATGACCATATAGGACCAGAAAGAACGAGCGTTCGGTCCTTTTAATGAAAGTTAAGATAGTATCGCAAAACCAGCGAGTCCAAATCACCTCAAAAATACACAAGGACACAAAATACAGCACAAATAAGGGTACTTTGTTTCGCTTCTTTACAATACTAGAAGGTTTTTTCGAATTTTACTATTCCCATATGAACCCTATAAATCGCTTCGTTACGCAACAAATTCGTCAGGGGTAGACTGAGTGGATTATCTTGAGAATGTCGGAGTTTGAGGTATCTAGATCACACATTGTCTGGAGTATTTAGTACAGCTCAAGGAACATGGAATGCCACTAAAGACTGCAATCCAAAATCAAAACTCCACTGACAAAGACTGGAATAGGAGGCTGATTGCATTATCAGATTAAGAGAGTTATCAAGTGTATAGAGTTATCCACCTTTTGAACAACTGGGGCCAGATGGCTTATTTTCGGTGACTTGCCGTTGCAGGTCAAAAAAAAATCACGTCACATGAAAAGTTTTTGTGGAGATTATATACCGATGAATTCTTACACAAACAAACTAGTTGGGCGTCGCTTACGTTGCTTTAAAACCAGCCTACAGATACGTCTGACTGGAAACCTCTTTTGCCCTTCCTTAGCTATGTAGTGAGTTTATTTCATGCACCTACTTTCAGTTTACAACGGTGTATAGTAACAATATATTCACTCAATGTTCGGTCTGAGAATAAGTTTTTTATTTTCATTTTTTTCCCAATTATTTAGTTCAATTTTATAGGTCAAAAGTTGAAGATAAGTAGCCTATCATTTTGTAAGTACGAGCTGAAAGTATTTAAAAACTTTAGAGCTTAAAAAACGTATCAAGTATTGTTGCCCTGAGTCAACGCAAGGGTCCAAACCTACAGATTCAAATTTATCAAAGACAAACTTGAACAGAATGCAACGTCCGGAGAAAACGCAAGAGGAACATTATTTCGAGCTGACCAACGTAGACGGAGCTCATCTGTACATGAATGCAGGTTCTGCAGGAAGTGCAGGTGAAAACCCAAAACCAGTATTAATGAGAACGACCACAGGACAAAAAAACGATAACGAAAACGCCTCGAAAGAAAGACCTGTGCAAGATGTTGGTGGGGCTGTCTATAGTGAAGTTACAGCAAATAGCAACAGCGTCATTATCCAAGGAGCAGAGCAAGCATCATGGAGACTTAAAGGATCGGATGCAGTGCTTGACTCACTAAATGTCGCAACGCAGACAATGCAATAGCAAATGGATTTGTTTCGTCGTATAATGTATCTGATGGCTTTGCTTCTTGTGGTAATTCTTTTGACTGCAGCAGTGAGCGTGGGCTTCATAGTGAAGACATCGAAGCCTGAGAGATGCCCGAGTCAGCCCTCCTTAACTCCAGGTCAGTAGGGTAGTAAAGATACCATCGATCTAAACTCTTAAAATACGACTTTCCTCTAATAGTCACAGTTGAAGTTGGTCAAAGTTTTAGTTGCGAATGGTAAAGAGCATTAATAATAGATCGTTTCCGATATATAAAAATTCGTACTTAAGCCCTAAGGCCTGGGATATAAATTGCAAAGGAAATGTATTATTTATCTCTGAACCTCTTGGTGACTTCTTCGATTTATTTCCCCACACCTGGGAGATGCAAGTAGGAATTTTAATCTATCGAAATTGGGCTATACCCAACTGTGTCTCTGACCAACAAAATTACAAGATCTTCAAAAAATACCCTGGGCTAGCTGTCCAAATAAACTGTCTAAACGAACGGGAGGGATTAAGATAGCTAAAGTAGTAGCAGAAAGGCAGGACGGTTGACAAATCAGTTGATAAAGGAAACCAACGTCAAGGTTTCTCACTCCTGAGGGAACCTAACTAACAACACACGTTTTTCTGTGTTCGGTAAGAGATTGGTCAGTTAGAGTTCGGACCGCGGAACGTGTGATAATTCACTGAGCATACTTCATTTCACGTAATTTTTTTTTTTTTTTTTAATTGGTGGATTCAGAAACGAAAGAGAACCATAGGAAATCTGATTTCAATTACTTTTACAGCTTAACTTTGAATTTTTTACTTGGTGTAAAATTTCATTTGCACATAATTATTTCGAAGGCTAAAATTATACGTGCATGTGCTTGTGCCTGTATTTGCAGCGTAAGCAAAGAGTTCCGCCAAGAAAAGAAAATGAAAGTGAAGCATCACCCACAAGGGGCTGATTTTAACTCTCGGCAAGGTCAAAAGATGAAACATGTCGAAACACTAGAGAAAAACAGCCTTGAACAAATGCCTAAGTTCGAGGGAGTCGTGGTCCGTTAGGATAAAAACGCAATTTGAGATCTTGCATGCCTGTTGTGTCTTCTTAGTAGATTTCTTACACTATTTAGTTAACTGGTACAAAATTAATGTGTACAAGAAATAAATCTTTCTGGAAAATAGTCTTAATTCAAAATGACTTTCTCTTCATGTAAGCTCCATCAGATGCTGGATTTAGCAGATGCCTGAGAGCTGTGTACATCAACGGACGCGAGATTAGAGAACTAAAAGACGCGCTTAATAGTACTCGTCGTCAACTTGACGATGTCAGAAGTGAACTCAAGAAGCAAAACAGTACAAATTGCTAAGGTAACGTCACAAGTAAAATGTTAAAATGGCGAGCAAGTCTATTTTACAAGACAAAACACTATAAACTGCATCTAAGCGCCTTTTTTCCAGTCGGTGTTTACTGATTCAACTCCCCAAACGTGTTTAGTACCTTAGATCCTAAACATGTTCGAAACAAACTTATTTTCTTTTCTATCGGCCTTTTAGTTAGTACTGTGTATGAAAACGAGCAAATAGAGGGCTCACCCGTGTATCCAGACGAATTATCCACTTCTAAAAGGTCGTTTTAGGCTATTTTAGAAAGACCGGAATTCATCTCGGAAATGTTCCAGCGAGAAAAGCCAAAAAAGCGTGTTCCATCAACAAAAATACAACAACAATTTTCGTTTTGTTTCTTTGTTTGTTTGTTTGTTTTTTGACAATGGTAATTAACTCCTATCTTACTTTAATTTAATTTCTGAATTAGTAATGGTACAGATCCATCCAAGCGCTCAGACAACGACGGATTGAAAGGTGAGCCCGGACCTCCGGGCCCATCGGGGCCAGCAGGACCTCCGGGACCCAGGGGCTTCAATGGAACACAAGGACCGATGGGCCCTCCTGGACCACAAGGACAACAAGGACTTCAAGGAGCAATAGGGTCCATGGGTATAAACGGCTCTCAAGGCCCACCTGGAAGGCCTGGTGCTGGCAATTTAACTCTATGTCTGTACAAAAACAAGAAGGAAGCAGCACAAACAGCTGGAGACTCGGCAGATGCTGTAGTCATGGTTCGGGATGATGAACATCCGGTATGCGTGATTTTGAATTTAGATATCAATTGTATAGTGTAATAGACTGGAAGAATTGTGATTATTAGTTCTTCTGAAGAGATATATAACACCGTCGGTTCGTCAGATGAGGTTCGAAGAATTTACTTTAATGTTAAACACTTTTAAAATGACTGGTCCCGACTGAAACAGCTAGCAGCGAATCTCAATCCGCCTAGGGAAACAACTGCCTGAGGGACCAGTTTTGAAGAGATTTTTTAAACAACTGGTACTTTTGAAGTTGGAAATTCGTTAATCCTCGCTGTAACGGCGGTCGTCGGTCAACATTCGGTCCTGGTTCGGGAAGATGAACATCAGGTATGCATGACTTTGAACCTCAACTGGAATTTAAATGAATAACTAATATGCTCTTCTTTCCTTTGAACAAATATTATTAGGTTTCAGTCATCTACTTGAAATTCAGTCTTTATGTAAAGCATAGAACGATTTTTGCAATAGATAAGTTTACGTAAATATAGAAGGAACGATTAAACATTGTACGGTCAAGTCAACGACCCATTATTATGTTGCGTACAACAAGTATGGAATTAACCTACAACATAACAGTCACCCTGCACAAGGCTTTCATTATATCCTGCCCCTCTGTTTCGTTCAAAAACTTTTGATTGTATTTAGGTAGTACACAGGAGTCTTGTTGAGCACACTGCCCAAAATAACTTTCTTAGTTCTAAGTTTTTTTTTTTTAACTTCTTTACACTGAAACGTGGCAAGTTTAGATTCCAAAGATGAAATTGTTCCTATAGAGCTTCCAAATCCAGAGGAAACACAGATACGGAAGGGTGAAAACGAACTGGTTCGTTCCCGCTAACATTAACATATGCTGACAAACACAGTGGATGCCACAGTAACGGTTTGATTGACGTCACAGAAAAATTTGAGCATGCTCAATATCAATTGTCAAGGATGTCGGCAGAGGTTCCTTTCTCTTCTTGACTTATCGAGGAAGATCGAAGGAGACTCTGTTCGCAGGGTACACCAACACATTCAAATTTATCAAAGACAAACTTGAACAGAATGCAACGTCCGGGGGAGACGCAAGAGGAACATTTCGAACTGACCAACTTAGATGGCGCGTTCGTGAATGCAGGTTCTGAAGGAAGTGCAGGCGAAAACCCAAAACCAGTATTAATGAGAACGACCACAGGACAAAAAAACGATAACGAAAACGCCTCGAAAGAAAGACCCGTGCAAGATGTTGGTGGGCCTGTCTATAGTGAAGTTACAGCAAATAGCAACAGCGTCATTATCCAAGGAGCAGAGCAAGCATCATTGAGACTTGAAAGATCGGATGCAGTGCTTGACTCACTAAATGTCGTAACGCAGACAATGCAACAGCAAATGAACTTCAAGTTTCGTCGTATGATGTATCTGATGGCTTTGCTTCTTGTGATAATTCTTTTGACTGTAGCAGTGAGCGTGGGCTTCATAGTGAAGACATCGAAGCCTGAGAGATGCCCGAGTCAGCCCTCCTTATCTTCAGGTCAGTAGGGTAGTATAGAGTACCCTCGATCTAAACTCTTAAAATACGTCTATCCTTCAGTATTTCTTTATTATTTCATTTATTTTTTAATATTTAACACGTCCTAAAGCCAAAGGTGAAATTGTAAAATGGCCAATTTCTGGTAAAAAATAGCCTTTTCAACAGTGTTTTTTTCCACATTTGATGTAGTGCTTAAAAAGTGGTATTATCTAGGATGAAAATTCAAAATGTTACCATGCACAGGACTGGTTCGGTAACATCTTCCTTTTTTAATGTAGATCGTGCAGGTTTCCAGTCGTTTTCGGCAAAATGTGTTGCAATTTGTCTTTTTTTTTTTTTTTCACGCAGTGCCATTAAGCAATAATCCAGGATAAATTCCGAAAAATGTGCAAACGCACTCAAAATGACCACGGAAATTTTAAAGGTGGCCCGAACCTATTTATATGCGTTTTGGTTATGTTTTTGATTTGCGTTTTTTAGAATTAAAGATTCAACCGATTTCTATGATTTCTAGCATACCAAATTAATAATGATGGAACTTTAAGAAAATGTTATTTGTTATCTTGTAGATATAAAAGCCTTTGAGATATCGGCATATATTTAAAACCGCATTTTTACTAAAAATGCAAATAACTTCGATATCCCACGACAGATGTTTCGTTTACTTGAGCAAATAAGCCTCAGAGCTCTCTAGGTTTACATCTGCAAGTTAGAAGGCAATCGTGACCGTAGAACACGCTGCACAAAATGCTGGTCAAATTTAACCTTAAAATTCTACGCTAACACATTTAATTTTGTGAAAGTTGACGCACGAATAGAGGTAGAGTGCCGACATGTCTATCTCCTATCTGAAAGGATATTCCCACCTAAAGCTTTATTGCAAGAAACAGAGTAATCAGAAACCTACGCGAACGTAGTTAGCACTTTTAGAAGAACAACTTTATGCTGAGTGCGCGGTAATATTAAAGAACTTTTATTCATCAAACTTAAGTTGTATTTGTCCCTCTCTTTTCGAAACAAATCTTAACAAAGCAAAATATAGCGTCTACGCAAAACTGTCAAGAGTTTTTAGCATCGCAGGTTCCTGTTTTGAAGAGGAATAACGCCACCAACTCCAGTACTTCTAACCATCCATTTTTCAGCTGCAATGAAGACCCTTGTATTTGGTAATTGATTCAAGCTTTTAAGACTTTGCCAGCAAATTCGCACGGAAATTACCACCTGGGAATAAAGATGAAGACAAATATGACAATCGTCTTATTCTTCTCATTATCACCAACAGCAAATTGCCCGTGCGGACGTGATCGGAAGTCTTAATAGCGTGAATAAATTAACAAATACCTTTTTTCATTGCAGCTGAAAAATGGATGGTTAGAAGTACTGGAGTTGGTATTTTTCACGCCCCTCCCCCCAGAGCTATAATCCCCGACGCCCGCGCCCTAGGTGCATTTGAAAATCAAGATACCTGTGACGGTAAGACGCGGTTTATCTAAACGAGCTCACGAAAAAATAGGGGACTGTGAACAGTCTACCATTAAACGGTCACCTCTATTAAGTGCGCGGTCACCCTTTCTAAGGTCCCAAAGTGCTGATTTTATTGTTTTCACCTGTATTAAACGGTCAATTTGTTTACAAAATCTTAATTCTAGGAGTCAAGTACAGCAAAGTTAAAATCACAAGTGTAACTTGTTTCCACAAATTTCTCGAAATCAACTGTCTGAAAAGTGACGTTCGGTTATTTTTAACCGTGGTGTCAACATTAACATCAAATTGATCGTTAACTAGCTTCTCTTTTAAGAATAGGCTAGAGAGAATAGGCCATTTGCACGATGCGACGTCATTTTACTACAACGACCAGAATCCTTCAGAGTTTTGCTTTCTTGTGCAAATTAGGGCTTTTAATATTTAAACCTCGCTAGGATTTCCAAATTTAAATATCAAAGAAAAAGCGAGAAGTATTATGGTCGTAGTAGTAAAATGACGCCATAGTGCAAATGACCTATTGCACAAAAAATTGTCCCCTTCAAAATGATATTCATAGGGCACTTCTAAACCATAACCAGCTCCTCTGTTTGTGTTTTTACTTTAGAAATACAAAAGATAATCAAGTATCAAGTAAAATGCCATCCCCACTAACCCTGATGTTGAATTTTACGATACCTTTATTAAGCGGTCCCTGTGTACAGGTTTGACTGTACCCAGTCTCTTCTCGGATTAAGCCTCCACCGTGTCTACATTTCTGTTCGTGTTAAAACGGTTTCAAAACAGGTGGAGAGGAAATGCAACTGGAACAATAAAATATTCGCTGGAGTCAGTACTTATCAAATGACATGAAATTTTGTGTGAAATTTCAAACTGCTATAAATAGCAGTAGAAAATTAAAGCAAAACACGAGGAAGAGGAAAGAGGAAAAGGGATTCTTAGATAAGTCAAATTTATTGAAAATACCGGACTGCCGGACATTTAGTGTTTTGAGGAAAACCTTGACAGGTTACCAGCCATATAGCCACAGCGTATTTGAGCAAAAATCACCGTTCATAAGTTTTTTTCTCTGTACGGTATTTGTCAATAAAACAAAATCGAATCGATTTGTGCATTGAGTCTATATTGCTTTTACTTTCAGTCTTGTGTCTTTATGGTCTGATCGAGCCTTGAAGTCGCAACCATTTCTCTACATACAATCGCTTGACCGCCTCGAATAAAAACCTTGCCATCTTCGGTCTTATTTAGTGCAAATACCACTTTGCTTCTTTGCCGTATGCCATCTGACGTCGAGATTTTCCTCTTTCACTTCTAAATTTCACATTTCTCATCGCTTTAATACTTTTCTTTTCAAAGGGCCTTTCTCTTTAATAGGCTGATTTAGCAACAGGACGGGAACGTCAGGTTGCGACGGGAAAGGTCGCGGAAAGGACTAAACACGACTTCCGGTGCGCAATTTGCCGCTCTGCCATGGGACAAGCCAGTTGTTTAATTTGCGCGCGCCGTCGTCAACTGACGTTCCCGTTCTGTTGCTAAATCAGACTAATAAAAATAAGGAACGGGCCATTAGAAAAGTTGTGGGGGGGGGGGGGGGGAGGGTGGGTAATTTTCGAGTCGCCGGAATTTTTTTTTCGTTATCAAATTCCTTGTATGAATTTTTTTTAAGGGCATAGCATGAATATTTTTTAGGGTTAATTGGCGTGCATGAATTTTTTTTCATTTAATTTTCCCTTGCACGAATAGCGTGCGTTCGCCTCGCTTGGCTCAATTACAGGCTAGCCTTGAACAAATGCCTAAGGTCGACGTCGTGGCCCCTTGGGATAAAAGCGCAATTTGAGCTCTTGCCTACAGTCTCTTCTTAGTAGGATTCATAGACTATTTAGTTAACAATAAATGGTTAGAAGGATTATAGTTAAAGGGTGCTGTACAAGATTAATGCGTCGGTGAGAAATAAAAATCCTTCTGGAAAATAATCTTAATTCAAAATGACTTTCTCCTCATGTAAGGTCCATCAGATGCTAGATTTAGCAGATACGCACGCGAGATTAGAAAACTGAAAGACACGCTTGACGATGTCAGAAGTGAACTCAAGAGGCAGAACAATACAATTGCTAAGGTAAAGTCGCAAGTGAAATGTGAAAATGGCGAGCAGGTCTATTTTTACTATTGCATCTCATCGCCTTTTTTCCAGTCGGTGTTTACTGATTCAACTCTCCAAACGTGTTTAGTACCTTAGATCCTAAACATGTTCGAAACAAACTTATTTTCTTTTCTATCGGCTTTTTAGTTAGTACTGTGTATGAAAACGAGCAAACAGAGGGCTCACCCGTGTATCCAGACCCCCCCGGGGGGGGGGGGTACTTTAGGAACTTCGAGTTCTGGGTGGGGATGTGCCGCTGGGACCCTGGAACCCTTAACCTATACCAGAGCTAGTTCAGCTGAATTTTGCTACCCTGTACTAGAGTAACCTCCCAAAAACCCCCTATGCTAGAGTAGCTGTTTACCTAGTCTAGATAAAATCTTCAACCAACTGATCAGTTTCCTGAAAAATGATACCCTACTCTAGACCCAAACGCTCTGATTTATATACCCTATCCTAAAGTAAAATGTTTGAAATCGATTGAAAACCATACCCTTCACAGCGGCACATACCTAAAAAGCCCGTATATGGCAGTACCCCCCCCCCCCGGATCCAGACGAATTATCCACTTCTAAAAGGTCGTTTTAGGCTATTTTAGAAAGACCGGAATTCATCTCGGAAATGTTCCAGCGCGAGAAGCTAAAAAAACGTGTTCCATCAGCAAAAATACAACAACAATTTTCGTTTTGTTTCTTTGTTTGTTTATTTGTTTGTTTTTTAACAATGGTAATTAACTCCTATCTTGCTTTAATTTAAGTTTGGAATTAGTAATGGTACAGATCCATCCAAGCGCTCAGACAACGACGGATTGAAAGGTGAGCCCGGACCTCCGGGCCCACAGGGGCCAGCAGGACCTCCGGGACCTAGGGG
Source organism: Porites lutea (assembly GCF_958299795.1). NCBI lineage: Eukaryota > Metazoa > Cnidaria > Anthozoa > Scleractinia > Poritidae > Porites > Porites lutea. Next base: position 1,221,916 of record NC_133207.1, on the reverse strand, counting down.
CGTCAATGGAACACAAGGACCGATGGGCCCTCCTGGACCACAAGGACAACAAGGACTTCAAGGAGCAATAGGGTCCATGGGTATAAACGGCTCTCAAGGCCCACCTGGCCATCCTGGAAGGCATGCTGCTAACAATTTAACTCTATGCCAGTACAGAATCAAAAAGGGAACAAGTGGCTCATCACAACCAGACCCAGACTTGGCATATTCGGAGGTCATGGTTCGGCATGACGAATATCCGGTATGTGTGATTTTGAATTTAGATATCAATTGTATAGTGTGATAGACTGGAAGAATTGTGACTACAGGGTGTCCCAAAAGTTCGTTCCTCTACTTTACAAGTCTGTATTTCAGTACGATTGGACTTGGTAAGCAAATCATTTAAACGAAAGCTGTGTCTTTCAATCTAATTCACTATTTTCGTACTTGTTGTGCCATCTTTTGACTCGAATATTCGATTTGTGTACTTCCACGCCAAAGGTGCGCGTGCGCGAGTATATTTTCCAGCCTCTTTTTTTGTATTTTATCGCCCGAATTGCTCGAACTCCTTCCTTGTTTTCTGTGAATATCAAAAAAGATAAACCCCTTAACGCAAAAACGCTCGAGAGCATAAGCATGTATACTTCGATTTACTGGCTTATCTGCTAATATAGAAACTGCTAAAAACCTGGAATTGGCTGGTAAAATGATCATGGAGAAATGAAGGTTTTAAAAGCAAGAAACGAGGGGGAAGACCAAAAGTCTTGAATAAGGCAGGTGAAATAGTTTTAGAGAAGGCTAGATACAAAATAGGAGACTCCACGAGGAAGCTCTCACATAGTTAGCAAGCCAGGTCCAGAAAGGGTCATGAAAAGCTGTTTAAAATGTTTAAAATTAGAGGCCCCTGAGATAGCCGAAAAAAAAAAGCGCTGCTTAGTCTGCCAAGTAACGCCCAGCTCGTCTCAAATTTGTAACGAAGTACAAAAGCCTTAGTAGGAATGCCTCAGCAAAGATAAGCCCCGTTGGTGCTTTAACTTTCCTTTGCGTTCCGTGTGCGTTCCCTTAATTAATAGGCATATGGGTCGAGTCTATGACGTCACTCATTGTTATAACCTAGGGACAAAAATGCGTTCCTTCATATTAATTAAGTGCATGCCTAATCACTGCCTTCCCGCATATTAATTATGTGCGTAGTCAGTGTCTAGCTAGCTGGGTAAAAATGCGTTCCTCCATATAAAATGAAGTGGATAGGTTTACTAATAAGCGTCACTCTACTACAATAGGAACAATAGGCTTGCCTAGACTTGCCCGGGCTCTTTTAACCCTGATTGGATAGTAAACAATCTATTATGTGTTCAACATGAAAGCGCGCTCTCCGTTCAGCATTTCATTCTTGCAATCGCTTTGCTAAGGAAAAAGTCTTACTATCAACAATATTTTTTAAAACATTGCTCCAAACATGCAAGTCGAATCGAGCTGTAAACTTGTCTGACTATTACAGAACTGTTTTCTCCTTTCAACAGGGGTCTTTTTTGCATGAGCATGCGCGACCGCTGAACAAGCGATGTGCATGGGGCGGCTCACCACAGGGTTTGCCTTCATCAAAATGGCGCGTCTCAAAGCTATCATAGCGATTATTTTGCTCGTTGGTCTTGGCGAATGTGCTCGTGATTTAACAAAATGTGTAGTTTGCAAAAAAAACTCTAACATGGTCTTAACTAAAGCGAAGTAGACAAGCTTTAACATACACGAGCTACTATCAAATTTCATCTCCCCACTTGACCTGGACAACAGCGCGCGTATATGTAGTGCCTGGAGGATTGCGCTGACCTCATCAAAGTCTAAACAAAGTGCAGAAACAGTTTGTTGATGCAAGTAAACACTTTCAATTTTCTTTGTTTTGAAATCGGAAAGGAAGAGAAATATTAAAAAAAAACAAAGCAAATTTCAGCGAGTGGGTTCGGAGTGCGCGAAAGCCGATGTTCAGTTCAGCAGTGAATTAATATATGTTCTACAATTTTCCCAGCACTTTAAAGCTACAAAATTAAGAGCACACGAGACGTAGATTAGTCACCTGGTGAGATGTTGGTGGTAGTCACTCTGTATGTCTCGAACAATAAAAAAAATGAACATCAATGAGACACAGTCAAAACTGCATTCAATAGGATCGAAATTAAAGTCCAATCTTTTGACCGATTTTGATGAAACATACGGTTAGGTTTCCCAAGAAGTACAGTAAACATGGGATGCCGACCAAAAGTTAAAAATCATTAGAACATTTAAGTTCTGGCTAAAAGCAAATTCCTGCAAAAGATGCGTTACAATGTTAGTCCACGCAAAAACAAGAAGTTCTACAATTTTCCTATAAACAAACTTTGTATCGCTAAAATACTTAAGGCAAAAACTTTCTATTCCAACTGAAAACGGCGTGGTAGTCGCCCGCTGATCGTTATTTATCCACTCCCGAAATATGGCTAAATCAGCTATTAACAAATAATTGTCAGAAATCCTCTACGGCATCGAGAAACTGATTTACATCCGATTTATAGACAAACATTAAATAAAGAACATTTTGCCCAGTAGCTACGCATCAGCAATGCATTCTATGCCAAACCTTGCGGTTCTTAAAGGGGAATCAAGACACGGGTCGAGCGCCAAACAACAACAAGCAGCCATGTTCGTGTCAGACATCCTTGAGAAACTTGCTCTTTCACCTCGTTCAGCGCATCAGTCTCCACTTTAAATCAACAGATCTTTACTTATTTTGTACAACGAAGGTCTTTCCTAAGTTCCTGCTACCATTTCAATCTCAAGCAAGCGTTCAAAGTGAACAATTTGGTTCCTATGACTATGCAGCACGGTCGCTGTCACTGGTCGCGTGCTCTTTGTTAGTGCTCTTTGACAAGTCAGCGGTCGCGCATGCTCATGCAAAAAAGACCCACGTTTCTCCTTTCTATCTCGAGGAAATGAAAAACTATTGAAGTCTTGTTATTTTCACGCACGGTTAATCAGTTAATTAAGCGGGTTCGCAAGCCCAAAGTTGAATACAAATTAGCTCTACAGGAAAGACCCAAGAGAGAGAATCTTGACGTATTATTATAAAACAAATAACTTAACAAGGATCAATTAAAACGCGCGACTCATAATTGCTAGCAATAAAAACACAAGAGAGATACCGTTTTAAAAAGCTTTATTAAAAAACAATGACAAAAAGTGTCAAATACACAGGAATGGAAATTAATTAATCTTCATCTTCGTTCTCCTCTGTAGAAGGGGAATAGAAATTGGTTTCCAACGTCTTCGCGTTTTTGTGTGTAACTGCTCCGCGATCGTGACACCGAAGAAAGCCCTCTTTCATGTAATGTCTCTCCTCGGGAATCTGGTGATCGCATATAGGACAAATCTTGTAGTAATCGGAGGGAAAACAATAGAAATGTGGTGGCGGTGGTGGTGGAAAGAAAAACAATAGAAATGTGGTGGTGGTGTAGGGAAAACAATAGAAATGTGGTGGCGGTGGTGTTGGTGGTGGTCTTAGGGGAGGTAAACAATAGAATTTTGTGGCCTGAAAACCTATATAAATGCGCAACATTCTACCTCTTTCTCAGTCTACATTTTGCTCCTGAGGAGTTGACATGAGTTGGTTCTGTTCTGTCTGCGAAAAATCCTTTAGTAGAAAAGATAGTATGCAAAGGCACGTGATGTCTAAACACCGCAATGCTGGTCTCACCCCATTTCAAACAGCTCCAATATTTTCACAGAAATGTCAGCGGTTTCGCTTCGAGCATCCTTTCACCTCCATGATCGCCGGAATGACCGAGTCCGGAAAAACGGCCTGGGTTCGATCGCTATTGCAACAAGCTTCAGAGACCATTTACCCTCTCCCGGAGAGGATCGTTTGGTGTTATTCACAATGGCAGCCTGCGTATACACAAATGTTAGTCGCCATGTCAAACATTGAATTCGTCAAGGGAATTCCTACGGCTTTGGAGCAGGATTCCTATTTTGATGTGAACAAACGGAATTTGATCGTGTTTGATGATCAGATGATTGACGCCAGTAAAGACAAGCGAATTGTGAACCTCTTTACTCGTGGTTCTCATCATCGCAATCTGAGCGTGATTTATATCGTGCAGAATCTATTTCATCAGGGGAAAGGTAGCCGCAGCATAAGCCTCAACAGCCATTATCTGGTGTTATTCAAGAATCCACGAGACAAATTGCAAATCCTGACTCTGGCGAAGCAAATGTATCCCGGGCAGACCAGATTTCTTTTTAAATCAGTACGAAGAGGCTGTAAAAAGACCTTTTGGTTATCCCCTGATTGATCTGAAAACTACTACCCAAGATAACTGTCGGTTGCGAACAAACGTCCTGCCTAGTGAAGAAGGCTTTAACCAAGCAGGGTTTCAAGAAAATATTCCTCAAGAGCTTCTAAACTATCTGAAGCAGCAAACTCTTTCGCCTGTCCCGCTTCTTCCAGCTGTGCAAGAAATACAAGGCAACATGGACGACGTGCTTTCTCGAAACGATCTTCGGGACGATAAAAAAGCTAAACGATACCTTCAGTTGCAAAACAGATACCTGGCTTTTAAAGAACAATTAAATACAAGAACACGACCGGAAGAAGTAATCAGCACTCTTCCAGCCTTAACATCAAGGACCCAAGATTCTTCAACAGCAACGACAGCATTCTCCACTCCCCTCAACCCCTTTAATGTAACACCTGAATTAACACAAACGGCTATCTCTCAAAAAACCTGACGAAGAAAGCCTCACCCCTCCACCACCCTTAAATCCTGCTTTCCTGACCCCTCCTCCCACAGTAGAAACCCCATCACAACAAGGCCCGAAGCGCAAAAGGCGTCGGATTCAATTTCTAAATTATTTGGATGATCATAAATCTCATGGCAAACAGCTGAAGAAACGTCGGCATAAGAAATTCAAACCTTACAAGTACTCCAAGGGCGAAGATGAAGATTAATTAATTTCCATTCCTGTGTATTTGACTCTTTTTGTTTTTAATAAAGTTTTTTAAAACGGTATCTCTCTTGTGGTTTTATTGCTAGTAATTATGAGTCGCGTGTTTTAATTGATCCTTGTTAAGTTATTTGTTTTAAAATAATACGTCAAGGTGCTCCCTTGAGGTTTTTCCTGTAGAGCTAATTTGAATTCAACTTTGGGCTTGTGAACTCGCATAATTAACTGATTAACCGTGCGTGACAAGACATGACAAGACTTCAATAGTTTTTCATTTCCTCGAGATAGGAGAAAACAGTTCTGTAATAGTCAGACAAACCTGAAATAAAGAGTTTACAGCTCGATTCGACTTGCATGTTTGGTGCGATGTTTTAAAAAATATTGGTGATACTAAGACTTTTTCCTTAGCAAAGCGATTGCAAGAATGAAATGCTGAACGGAGAGCGCGCTTTTATGTTGAACACATAATAGAATGTTTACTATCCAATCAGGGTTAAAGAGCCCAGGCAAGTCTAGGCAAGCCTATTGTTCCTATTGTAGTAGAGTGACGCTTATTAGTAAACCTATCCACTTCATTATATATGGAGGAACGCATTTTCACCCAGCTAGCTAGACACTGACTAGGCACATAATTAATATGCGGGAAGGCAGTGACTAGGCACTTAATTAATATGAAGGAACGCATTTTTTTCCCTAGGTTATAACAATGAGTGACGTCATAGACTTGACCCATATGCCTATCAATTAAGGGAACGCACCAACGGGGCTTATCTTTGCTGAAGCATTACTACTAGCCTTGCTGTGGAAGGGGGCTGGGATGATCATCTTTTCTCGATGAATGCCCAAAATATATTTTTTTCGGCTGCCTGGCTCCTGCGCACCAGGTGATAAAAAAGCTCACAGTGGGTCATCTGTGGGTCTACACGCTGTATCCCACTTCATGCAGCAACGGCTACAGAATGTGATAAAAAACAACAACAACAAAAAGGGTATGCCAGTTACTGAAATTCTGAATACATGTTCTCGATAGAGAGATATACATCTTCTGGAAATTTCATGTAAAAATAAATTTTTGACCAGAAGTTATAGTGCATGAAATTAGAGGAACGAACATTTGGGACACCCTGTATTAGTTCTTCTGACGTGAAGAGATATATAAAACTTTTGTTTGTCAGATGAGGTTCGAAGAATTTACTTGCTAATTTTGTTTCCCGAGAATCTCATTCCGCCGAGGGAAACAAGGAAACAACTGTTTCCCGAGGGACCTGTTTTGAAGTGATTTGTTATTAATACAACTGGTAATTTTGAAGTTTGAAATTCATTAATCCTCGCTGTAACGGCGGTCGTCGGTCAACATTCGGTCCTGGTTCAGGAAGATGAACATTAGGTATGCATGACTTTGAACCTCAACTGGAATTTAAATGAATAATATGCTCTTATTTCCTTTAAACAAATATTATTAGGTTTCAGTCAGCTACTTGAAATTCAGTCTTTATGTAAAGCAGAGAACGATTTGTGCAATAGATAAGTTTACGTTACTAAATATATAAGGAACGATTAAACATTGTACGGTCAAGCCATCGACCCATTATTATTTTGCGTACAAGTATGGAATTGACCTACAACATAACAGTCACCCTGCACAAGGCTTTCATTATATCCTGCCCCTCTGTTTCTTTCAAAAACTTTACATAGGAGTCTTGTTGAGCACACTGCCTGCCTCGAATAGCTTTAGCTTAATGTAGGTAGTGTGTAATGTTTAATATCCAGTTAATCGCTTTTAATAAAGTTGTTGTCGTTGTCGTTGTTGTTGTCGTTGTCGTTGTTGTTGCATTTCGCTTACTTTCATAGCCTCTTAAGTGCTGACTCTCTTTCAGGGATGGAAAATTATGGCCGCAACATGTTCAACAGTAAACGGAGCAGAGTACATTATGAGGGACGCAGGGATTGTGCCAGGAACAAATATACCTGTATACAGCTGTGTTTGTAAAGGAAAATCGAGAGTCTTTGGTAGTGGTTCAAGGTATATAAAGTGCGTCATACACTACTGGATATGCCCCATTATAAGTTAAGTACTAACTGGGGCTATATTATGAGAAAGGAGGTCGCAAATGTTTAGTGTACTGGAAACAAATATACTTACATAAAGTTGCCACTGTAAAGACCTTTAAAGGAGGCCTGCACGACTCTTTGTTAATTAGTCCAGTCCCGGTTGTCATAGGAACCGAAGTATATCGGCATGGAGTAGTTGCCAGACTGTTGACTAATAGCCCGCCAACAGTATTGTGTGTGTTACTAGATTTTCCCCGACTGCAAGTAAAGACTTAGCTGAGACCATAAATAATTACATCAAAATTGCATAATTAGCAATCATTTATAACTTTCCGTCAGGTTGAAAAAGCAGCACCTAACGGATCAAAGAAATATAGATTGTCTTAAGGCCACGGTGCATTATCCACTCACATTATCACGTTGTTTTCGATTGGCTTATAAATAATTTTTCATAAATTCTCATGACCTTATTTTTTAGTGTCAATCATTCAAAATTCTTTGTGTTTCCTTTAACATAACCCGACCAATTTTTCAAAAAGCATTAATCTTGACCAAATTTGGAAGTTTTACATCTACAAATAGTCACCTTGTAACTGGTATCGATTTGTTTCGTTAACATTTTTATTTGTTGTTAACAGTTGGTTTCCATGTTATTGATACATTATCATTATGTTATATATAAATAAGCTATAATATTCGAAATAAAATTGTTTCGTGATGCAGAGAAATTAGACTGTTTTATTTTGCTTAAATCATTGGGTGACATCATGTTGCTTTACGTCAAATTCTACCCACGAGAACCCCATTCTATGACCATATAGGACCAGAAAGAACGAGCGTTCGGTCCTTTTAATGAAGGTTAAGATAGTCTCGCAAAACCAGCGAGTCCAAATCACCTCAGAAATACACAAGGACACAAAATACAGCAGAAGTAAGGGTACTTTGTTTCGTTTCTTTACAATACTAGAAGGTTTTTTCGAATTTTACTAATCCCGTATGAACCCTATAAATCGCTTCGTTACGCAACAAATTCGTCAGGGGTAGACTGAGTGGATTATCTTGAGAATGTCGGAGTTTGAGGTATCTAGATCACACATTGTCTGGAGTATTTACTACAGCTCAAAGAACCTGGAATGCCGCTAAAGACTGGAATCCAAAATCAAAACTCCACTGACAAAGACTGGAATAGGAGGCCGATTGCGTTATCAGATTGAGAGAGTTATCAAGTGTATAGAGTTATCCACCTTTTGAACAACTGGGGCCAGATGGCTTATTTTCGGTGACTTGCCGTTGCAGGTGAAAAAAAAAAATAAAAACAATCACGTCATATGAAAAGTTTTAGTGGAGATTATATACCGATAAATTCTTACACAAACACACTAGCCGGGCGTCGCTTATGTTGCTTTAAAACCAGTCAACGGATACGTCTGACTGAAAACCTCTTTTGCCCTTCCTATGTAGTGAGTTTTATTTCATGCACCTACTTTCAGTTTACAACGGTGTATGGTAACAATATATTCACTCAATGTTCGGTCTGAGAATAAGTTTTTTATTTTCATTTTTTTTCCCAATTATTTGGTTCAATTTTATAGGTCAAAAGTTGAAGATAAGTAGCGTATCATTTTGTAAGTACTAGCTGAAAGTATTTAAAAACTTTAGAGCTTAAAAAACGTATCAAGTATTGTTGCCCTGAGTCAACGCAAGGGTCCAAACCTACAGATTCAAATTTATCAAAGAAAAACTTGAACAGAATGCAACGTCTGGAGGAAACGCAAGAGGAACATTATTTCGAGCTGACCAACGTAGATGGAGCTCATCTGTACATGAATGCAGGTTCTGAAGGAAGTGCAAGCGAAAACCCAAAACCAGTATTAATGAGAACGACCACAGGAAAAAACGGTAACGAAAACGCCTCGAAAGAAAGACCCGTGCAAGACGTTGGTGGGGCTGTCTATAGTGAAGTTACAGCAAATAGCAACAGCGTCATTATCCAAGGAGCAGAGCAAGCATCATGGAGACTTGAAGGATCGGATACAGTGCTTGACTCACTAAATGTCATAACGCAGACAATGCAACAGCAAATGAACTTCAAGTTTCGTCGTATGATGTATCTGATGGCTTTGCTTCTTGTGATAATTCTTTTGACTGCAGCAGTGAGCCTGGGCTTGATGGTGAAGACATCGAAGTCTGAGAGATGCCCGAGTCAGCCCTCCTTATCTCCAGGTCAGTAGGGTAGTACAGAGTACCATCGATCTAAACTCTTAAAATACGTCTTTCCTCTTATAGTCACAGTTGAAGTTGGTCAAAGTTTTAGTTGCGAATGGTAAAGAGCATTAATAATAGACCGTTTCCGATATATAAAAATTCATACTTAAGCCCTAAGGCCTGGGATATAAATTGCAAAGGAAATGTATTATTTATCTCTGAACCTCTTGGTGACGTCTTTCGATTTATTTCCCCACACCTGGGAGATGCAAGTAGGAATTTTAATCTATCGAAATTGGGCTATACCCAACTGTGTCTCTGACCAACAAAATTGCAAGGTGTTCAAAAAATACCCTGGGCTAGCTGTCCAAATAAACTGTCTAAACGAACGGGAGGGATTAAGATAGCTAAAGTAGTAGCAGAAAGGCAGGACGGTTGACGAATCAGTTGATAAAGAAAATCAACGTCAAGGTTTCTCACTCCTGAGGGAACCTAACTAACAACACACGTTTTTCTGTGTTCGGTAAGAGATTGGTCAGTTAGAGTTCGGACTGCGGAACGTGTGATAATTCACTGAGCATACTTCATTTCACGTAATTGTTTTTTTTTTTTCTTTAATTGGTGGATTCAGAAACGAAAGAGAACCATAGGAAATCTGATTTCAATTACTTTTACAGCTTAACTTTGAAATTTTTACTTGGTGTAAAATTTCATTTGCACATAATTATTTCGAAGGCTAAAATTATACGTGCACGTGCTTGTGCCTGTATTTTCAGCGTAAGCAAAGAGTTCCGCCAGGAAAAGAAAATGAAAGGCTGATTATAACTCTCGGCAAGGTCAAAAGATGAAACATGTCGAAACACTAGAGAAAAACAGCCTTGAACAAATGCCTAAGTTCGAGGGAGTCGTGGTCCGTTAGGATAAAAACGCAATTTCAACTCTTGCATGCCTGTAGTCTCTTCTTAGTAGATTTCTTACACTATTTAGTTAACAATAAATGGTTAGACGGATTACAGTTAAAGGGTGGTACAAAATTAATGTGTACAAGAAATAAAATCTTTCTGGAAAATAATCTTAATTCAAAATGACTTTCTCTTCATGTAAGCTCCATCAGATTCTGGATTAAGCAGATGCCTGGGAGCTGTGTACATCAACGGACGAGAGATTAGAGAACTAAAAGACGCGCTTAATAGTACTCGTCGTCAACTTGACGATGTCAGAAGTGAACTCAAGAGGCAAAACAGTACAATTGCTAAGGTAACGTCACAAGTAAAATGTAAAAATGGCGAGCAAGTCTATCTTAAAAGACAAAACACTATAAACTGCATCTAAGCGCCTTTTTTCCAGTCGGTGTTTACTGATTCAACTCCCCAAACGTGTTTAGTACCTTAGATCCTAAACATATCGAAACAAACCTATTTTCTTTTCTATCGGCTTTTTAGTTAGTACTGTGTATGAAAACGAGCAAACAAAGGGCTCACACGTGTATCCAGACGAATTATCCACTTCTAAAAGGTCGTTTTAGGCTATTTTAGAAAGACCGGAATTCATCTCGGAAATGTTCCAGCGCGAAAAGCTAAAAAAGCGTGTTCCATCAACAAAAATACAACAACAATTTTCGTTTTGTTTCTTTGTTTGTTTGTTTGTTTTTTGACAATGGTAATTAACTCCTATCTTGCTTTAATTTAAGTTTGGAATTAGCAATGGTACAGATCCATCCAAGCGCTCAGACAACGACGGATTGAAAGGTGAGCCCGGACCTCCGGGGCCATCGGGGCCAGCAGGACCTCCGGGACCCAGGGGCTTCAATGGAACACAAGGACCGATGGGCCCTCCTGGACCACAAGGACAACAAGGTCTTCAAGGAGCAATAGGGTCCATGGGTATAAATGGCTCTCAAGGCCCACCTGGAAGGCCTGGTGCTAGCAATTTAACTCTATGTCTGTACAAAAACAAGAAGGAAGCAGCACAAACAGCTGGAGACTCGGCAGATGCTGTAGTCATGGTTCGGGATGATGAACATCCGGTATGTGTGATTTTGAATTTAGATATCAATTGTATAGTGTAATAGACTGGAAGAATTGTGATTATTAGTTCTTCTGAAGAGATATATAAAACCGTCGGTTCGTCAGATGAGGTTCGAAGAATTTACTTTAATGTTAAACACTTTTAAAATGACTGGTCCCGACTGAAACAGCTAGCAGCGAATCTCAATCCGCCTAGGGAAACAACTGTTTCCTGAGGGACCTGTTTTTAAGAGAATTGTTAAACAACTGGTAATTTTGAAGTTGGAAATTCATTAATCCTCGCTGTAACGGCGGTCGTCGGTCAACATTCGGTCCTGGTTCGGAAAGATGAACATCAGGTATGCATGGCTTTGAACCTCAACTGGAATTTAAATGAATAACTAATATGCTCTTCTTTCCTTTGAACAAATATTATTAGGTTTCAGTCATCTACTTGAAATTCAGTCTTTATGTAAAGCATAGAACGATTTTTGCAATAGATAGTTTACGTAAATATAGAAGGAACGATTAAACATTGTACGGTCAAGTCAACGACCCATTATTATGTTGCGTACAAGTATGGAATTAACCTACAACATAACAGTCACCCTGCACAAGGCTTTCATTATATCCTGCCCCTCTGTTTCGTTCAACAACTTTTGATTGTATTTAGGTAGTACACAGGAGTCTTGTTGAGCACACTGCCCAAAATAACTTTCTTAGTTCTAAGTTTTTTTTTTAACTTCTTTACACTGAAACGTGGCAAGTTTAGATTCCAAAGATGAAATTGTTCCTATAGAGCTTCCAAATACAGAGGAAACACAGGTACGGAAGGGTGAAAACGAACTGGTTCGTTCCCGCTAACATTTACATTTGCTGACAAACACAGTGGATGCCACAGTAACGGTTTGATTGACGTCGCAGAAAAATTTGAGCATGCTCAATATGAATTGTCGAGGATGTCGGCAGAGGTTCCTTCCTCTTCTTGACTTATCGAGGAAGATCGAAGGAGACTCTGTTGGCAGGGTACACCAACACATTCAAATTTATCAAAGACAAACTTGAACAGAATGCAACGTCCGGGGGAGACGCAAGAGGAACATTTCGAACTGACCAACTTAGATGGCGCGTTCGTTAATGCAGGTTCTGAAGGAAGTGCAGGCGAAAACCCAAAACCAGTATTAATGAGAACGACCACAGGACAAAAAAACGATAACGAAAACGCCTCGAAAGAAAGACCCGTGCAAGATGTTGGTGGGGCTGTCTACAGTGAAGTTACAGCAAATAGCAACAGCGTCATTATCCAAGGAGCAGAGCAAGCATCATTGAGACTTGAAAGATCGGATACAGTGCTTGACTCACTAAATGTCGTAACGCAGACAATGCAACAGCAAATGAACTTCAAGTTTCGTCGTATGATGTATCTGATGGCTTTGCTTCTTGTGATAATTCTTTTGACTGCAGCAGTGAGCGTGGGCTTCATAGTGAAGACATCGAAGCCTGAGAGATGCCCTAGTCAGCCCTCCTTATCTCCAGGTCAGTAGGGTAGTACAGAGTACCATCGATCTAAACTCTTAAAATACGTCTATCCTTTTTATTTCTTTATTATTTTATTTATTTTTTAATATTTATAAACACGTTCTAAAGCCCAATGTGATATTGTAAAATGGCCAATTTCTGGTAAAAAATAGCCTTTTCAACAGTGTTTTCTCCACATTTGATGTAGTGCTTAAAAAGTGGTATTATCTAGAATGAAAATTCAAAATGTTATCTTCCTTTTTTAATGTAGATCGTGCAGGTTTCCAGTCGTTTTCGGCAAAATGTGTTCCAATTTGTCTTTTTTTTTTTTACGCAGTGCCATTAAGCAATAATCCAGGATAAATTCCGAAAAATGTGCAAACGCACTCAAAATGACCACTGAAATTTCCAACGTCGCTTTAGTAATATTAACTTAAAGGTGGCCCGAACCTATTTATATGCGTTTTGGTTATGTTTTTGATTTGCGTTTTTTAGAATTAAAGATTCAACCGATTTCTATGATTTCTAGCATACCAAATTAATAATGATGGAACTTTAAGAAAATGTTATTTGTTTTCTTGTAGATATAAAAGCCTTTGAGATATCGGCATATATTTAAAACCGCATTTTTACTAAAAATGCAAATAACTTCGATATCCCACGACAGATGTTTCGTTTACTTGAGCAAATAAGCCTCAGAGCTCTCTAGGTTTACATCTGCAAGTTAGAAGGCAGTCGTGACCGTAGAACACGCTGCACAAAATGCTGGTCAAATTTAACCTTAAAATTCTACGCTAACACATTTAATTTTGTGAAAGTTGACGCACGAATAGAGGTAGAGTGCGGACATGTCTATCTCCTATCTGAAAGGATATTCCCACCTAAAGCTTTATTGCAAGAAACAGAGTAATCAGAAACCTACGCGAACATAGTTAGCACTTTTAGAAGAACAACTTTATGCTGAGTGCGCGGTAATATTAAAGAACTTTTATTCATCAAACTTAAGTTGTATTTGTCCCTCTCTTTTCGAAACAAATCTTAACAAAGCAAAATATAGCGTCTACGCAAAAATGTCAAGAGTTTTTAGCATCGCAAATTCCTGTTTTGAAGAGGAATAACGCCACCAACTCCAGTACTTCTAACCATCCATTTTCCAGCTGCAATGAAGACCCTTGTATTTGGTAATTGATTCAAGCTTTTAAGACTTTGCCAGCAAATTCGCACGGAAATTACCACCTGGGAATAAAGATGAAGACAAATATGACAATCGTCTTATTCTTCTCATTATCACTAACAGCAAATTGCCCATGCGGACGTGATCGGAAGTCTTAATAGCGTGAATAAATTAACAAATACCTTTTTTCATTGCAGCTGAAAAATGGATGGTTAGAAGTACTGGAGTTGGTATTTTTCACGCCCCTTCCCCCAGAGCTATAATCCCCGACGCCCGCGCCCTAGGTGCATTTGAAAATCAAGATACCTGTGACGGTAAGACGCGGTATATCTACACGAGCTCACGAAAAAAAAGGGGACTGTGAACAGTCTACCATAAACGGTCACCTCTAGTAAGCGCACGCGGTCACCCTTTCTAAGGTCCCAAAGTGCTGATTTTATTGTTTTCACCTGTATTAAACGGTCAATTTGTTTACAAAAACTTAATTCTAGGAGTCAAGTACAGCAAAGTTAAAAACACAAGTGTAACTTGTTTCCACAAATTTCTCGAAATCAACTGTCTGAACAGTGACGTTCGGTTATTTTTAACAGTAGTGTCAACATTAACATCAAATTGATCGTTAACTAGCTTCTCTTTTAAGAATAGGCTAGAGAGAATAGGCCATTTGCACGATGCGACGTCATTTTACTACAACGACCAGAATCCTTCAGAGTTTTGCTTTCTTGTGCAAATTAGGGCTTTTAATATTTAAACCTCGCTGGGATTTCCAAATTTAAATATCAAAGAAAAAGCGAGAAGTATTATGGTCGTAGTAGTAAAATGACGCCATAGTGCAAATGACCTATTGCACAAAAAATTGTCCCCTTCAAAATGATATTCATAGGGCACTTCTAAACCATAACCAGCTCCTCTGTTTGTGTTTTTACTTTAGAAATACAAAAGATAATCAAGTATCAAGTAAAATGCCATCCCCACTAACCCTGATGTTGAATTTTACGATACCTTTATTAAGCGGTCCCTGTGTACAGGTTTGACTGTACCCAGTCTCTTCTCGGATTAAGCCTCCACCGTGTCTACATTTCTGTTCGTGTTAAAACGGTTTCAAAACAGGTGGAGAGGAAATGCAACTGGAACAATAAAATATTCGCTGGAGTCAGTACTTATCAAATGACATGAAATTTTGTGTGAAATTTCAAACTGCTATAAATAGCAATAGAAACTTAAAGCAAAAACACGAGGAAGAGGAAAGAGGAAAAGGGATTCTTAGATAAGTCACATTTATTGAAAATACCGGACTGCCGGACATTTAGTGTTTTGAGGAAAACCTTGACAGGTTACCGGCCATATAGCCACAGCGTATTTGAGCAAAAATCACCGTTCATAAGTTTTTTTCTCTGTACGGTATTTGTCAATAAAACAAAATCGAATCGATTTGTGCATTGTGTCTATATTGCTTTTACTTTCAGTCTTGTGTCTTTATGGTCTGATCGAGCCTTGAAGTCGCAACCATTTCTCTACATACAATCGCTTGACCGCCTCGAATAAAAACCTTGCCATCTTCGGTCTTATTTAGTGCAAATACCACTTTGCTTCTTTGCCGTATGCCATCTGACGACGAGATTTTCCTCTTTCACTCCTAAATTTCACATTTCTCATCGCTTTAATACTTTTCTTTTCAAAGGGCCTTTCTCTTTAATAGGCTGATTTAGCAACAGGACGGGAACGTCAGGTTGCGACGGGAAAGGTCGCGGAAAGGACTAAACACGACTTCCGGTGCGCAATTTGCCGCTCTGCCATGGGACAAGCCAGTTGTTTAATTTGCGCGCGCCGTCGTCAACTGACGTTCCCGTTCTGTTGCTAAATCAGACTACTAAAAATAAGGAACGGGCCATTAGAAAAGTTGTGGGGGGGAGGGTGGGTAATTTTCGAGTCGCCGGAATTTTTTTTCGTTATCAAATTCCTTGTATGAATTTTTTTTAAGGCCATAGCATGAATATTTTTTAGGGTTAATTGGCGTGCATGAATTTTTTTTCATTTAATTTTCCCTTGCGCGAATATTTTTTTTTTGTAATTCGCCCGACCGCCCCCCCCCCCCCCCCCCACCCCCATAAAGTGAAGCATCACGCGCAAGGGGCTGATTTTAACTCTCGGCAAGGTCAAAAGATCAAACATGTCGTAACACTAGAGAAAAACATGTTTTAATCGCTTGGAGATTTCATTCACGTTTTCAAAAAGCCAAACCACCACAATTAGAATGCACAGTCTGTTTTTCTACAAACGTGCAAGTAGCGAACTAGAGACGCAGAAAGTGGTACGTCACCGGGCTTGTGGTAAGCCTTGAACTAGCCCGCATAACAGGCGCTTTAGGCCGCTTTATTTTTTCTCCTCCCCTCGTCTCGAGCGTGTCACGCTTCGCGCGAAATACCGCGTTCGCCTCGCTTGGCTCAATTGCAGGCTAGCCTTGAACAAATGCCTAAGGTCGAGGTCGTGGCCCCTTGGGTTAAAAACGCAATTTGATCTCTTGCCTACAGTCTCTTCTTAGTAGGATTCATAGACTATTTAGTTAACAATAAATGGTTAGAAGGATTATGGTTAAAGGGTGCTGTACAAGATTAATGCGTCGGTGAGAAATAAAAATCCTTCTGGAAAATAATCTTAATTCAAAATGACTTTCTCTTCATGTAAGGTCCATCAGATGCTAGATTTAGCAGATACGCACGCGAGATTAGAGAACTGAAAGACACGCTTGACGATGTCAGAAGTGAACTCAAGAGACAGAACAATACAATTGCTAAGGTAACGTCGCTAGTGAAATGTGAAAATGGCGAGCAGGTCTATTTTTACTATTGCATCTTATCACCTTTTTTCCAGTCTGTGTTTTCTGATTCAACTCCCCAAACGTGTTTAGTACCTTAGATCCTAAACATGTTCGAAACAAACTTATTTTCTTTTCTGACGGCTTTTTAGTTAGTACTGTGTATGAAAACGAGCAAACAGAGGGCTCAGCCGTGTATCCAGACCCCGGGGAGGGGGGTACTTTAGGAACTTCGAGTTCTGGAACCCTTAACCTATACCAGAGCTAGTTCAGCTGAATTTTGCTACCCTATACTAGAGTAAACTCCCAAAATCCCCCTATGCTAGAGTAGCTGTTTACCTAGTCTAGATAAAATCTTCAACCAACTGATCAGTTTCCTGAAAAATGATACCCTACTCTAGACCCAAACGCTCTGATTTGTATACCCTTTCCTAGAGTAAACTGCTTGAAAGATTGAAAACCATACCCTTCACAGCGGCACATACCTAAAAAGCCCATATATGGGAGTACCCGCCCCCCCGGATCCAGACGAATTATCCACTTCTAAAAGGTCGTTTTAGGCTATTTCAGAAAGACCGGAATTCATCTCGGAAATGTTCCAGCGCGAAAAGCTAATCCATCCATCAGCAAAATACAACAACAATTTTCGTTTTGTTTCTTTGTTTGTTTGTTTGTTTGTTTTTTAACAATGGTAATTAACTCCTATCTTGCTTTAATTTAAGTTTGGAATTAGCAATGGTACAGATCCATGCAAGCGCTCAGACAACGACGGATTGAAAGGTGAGCCCGGACCTCCGGGCCCACAGGGGCCAGCAGGACCTCCGGGACCTAGGGGCGTCAACGGAACACAAGGACCGATGGGCCCTCCTGGACCACAAGGACAACAAGGACTTCAAGGAGCAATAGGGTCCATGGGTATAAACGGCTCTCAAGGCCCACCTGGCCATCCTGGAAGGCATGCTGCTAACAATTTAACTCTATGCCAGCACAAAATCATGAGGGGAACACCTGCCTCAATAACACCAGATGCTCCAGACGCGGGAGATTCGGAGGTCATAATTCAGGAACGTCCGGTATGTGTGATTTTGAATTTAGATATCAATTGTATAGTGTGATAGACTGGAAGAATTGTGACTACAGGGTGTCCCAAAAGTTCGTTCCTCTACTTTATAAGTCTGTATTTCAGTACGATTGGACTTGGTAAGCAAATCATTTAAACGAAAGGTGTGTCTTTCAATCTAATTCACTATTTTCGTACTTGCTGTGCCATCTTTTGACTCGAATATTCGATTTGTGTACTTCCACGCCAAAGGTGCGTGTGCGCGAGTATATTTTCCAGCCTCCTTTTTTGTATTTTATCGCCCGAATTGCTCGAACTCCTTCCTTGTTTTCTGTGAATATCAAAAAAGATAAACCCCTTAACGCAAAAACGCTCGAGAGCATAAGCAGGTATACTTCGATTTATTGGCTTATCTGCTACTATAGAAACTGCTAAAAACCTGGAATTGGGTGGTAAAATGATCATGGAGAAATGAAGGTTTTAAAAGCAAGAAACGAGGGGGAAGACCAAAAGTCCTGAATAAGGCAGGTGAAATAGTTTTACAGAAGGCTAGATACAAAATAGGAGACTCCACGAGGAAGCTCTCACATAGTTAGCAAGCCAAGTCCAGAAAGGGTCATGAAAAGCTGTTTAAAATGTTTAAAATTAGAGGCCCCTGAGATAGCCGAAAAAAAAAAGCGCTGCTTAGCCTGCCAAGTAACGCCCAGCTCGTCTCAAATTTGTAAAGAAGTACAAAAGCCTTAGTAGTAATGCTTCAGCAAAGATAAGCCCCGTTGGTGCGCGCGTTCCCTTTGCGTTCCGTGTGCGTTCCCTTAATTAATAGGCATATGGGTCGAGTCTATGACGTCACTCATTGTTATAACCTAGGGAAAAAAATGCGTTCCTTCATATTAATTAAGTGCCTAGTCACTGCCTTCCCGCATATTAATTATGTGCCTAGTCAGTGTCTAGCTAGCTGGGTAAAAATGCGTTCCTCCATATATAATGAAGTGGATAGGTTTACTAATAAGCGTCACTCTACTACAATAGGAACATTAGGCTTGCCTAGACTTGCCCAGGTTCTTTTAACCCTGATTGGATAGTAAACATTCTATTATGTGTTGAACATAAAAGCGCGCTTTCCCTTCAGTATTTTATTCTCGCAATCGCTTTGCTAAGGAAAAAGTCTTACTATCACCAATATTTTTTAAAACACTGCTCCAAACATGCAAGTCGAATCGAGCTGTAAACTTGTCTGACTATTACAAAACTGTTTTCTCCTTTCTATCTCGAGGAAATGTAAAACTATTGAAGTCTTGTCATTTTCACGCACGATGAATCAGTTAATTATGCGAGTTCGCAAGCCCAAAGTTGAATACAAATTAGCTCTACAGGAAAGACCCAAGAGAGAGAATCTTGACGTATTATTATAAAACAAATAACTTAACAAGGATCAATAAAAAGGCGCGACTCACAATTGCTAGCAATAAAAACACAAGAAAGATACCGTTTTAAAAAACTTTATTAAAAAACAATGACAAAAAGTGTCAAATACACAGGAATGGAAATTAATTAATCTTCATCTTCGTTCTCCTCTATAGAAGGGGAATAGAAATTGGTTTCCAATGTCTTTGCGTTTTTGTGTGTAACTGCTCCGCAATCCTGACACCGAAGAAAGCCCTCTTTCATGTAATATCTCTCCTCGGGAATCTGGTGATTGCATATAGGACAAATCTTGTAGTAATCGGAGGGAAAACAATAGAAATGTGGTGGCGGTGGTGGTGGTAGTGGTGGAAAGAAAAACAATAGAAATGTGGTGGTGGTGTAGGAAAAACAATAGAAATGTGGTGGCGGTGGTGGTGGTGGTGGTCTTAGGGGAGGAAAACAATAGAATTTTGTGGCCTGAAAACCTATATAAATGCGCAACATTCTACCTCTTTCTCAGTCTACATTTTTCTCCTGAGGAGTTGACATGAGTTGGTTCTGTTCTGTCTGCAGAAAAATCCTTTGGTAGAAAAGATAGTAAGCAAAGGCACGTGATGTCTAAACACCGCAATGCTGGTCTCACCCCATTTCAAACAGCTCCAATATTTTCACAGAAATGTCAGCGGTTTCGCTTCGAGCATCCTTTCACCTCCATGATCGCCGGAATGACCGGGTCCGGAAAACGGCCTGGGTTCGATCGCTATTGCAAGAAGCTTCAGAGACCATTTACCCTCCCCCGGAGAGGATCGTTTGGTGTTATTCACAATGGCAGCCTGCGTATACACAAATGTTAGTCGTCATGCCAAACATTGAATTCGTCAAGGGAATTCCTACGGCTTCGGAGCACGATTCCTATTTTGATGTGAACAAACGGAATTTGATCGTGTTTGATGATCAGATGATTGAAGCCAGTAAAGACAAGGGAATTGTGAACCTTTTTACTCGTGGTTCTCATCATCGCAATCTGAGCGTGATTTATATCGTGCAGAATCTATTTCATCAGGGGAAAGGTAGCCGCAGCATAAGCCTCAACAGCCATTATCTGGTGTTATTCAAGAATCCACGAGACAAATTGCAAATCCTGACTTTGGCGAAGCAAATGTATCCCGGGCAGACTGATCTCTTTTTAAATCAGTACGAAGAGGCTGTAAAAAGACCTTTTGGTTATCTTCTGATTGATCTAAAAACTACTACCCAAGATAATTGTCGGTTGCGAACAAACGTCCTGCCCAGTGAAGAAGGTTTTAACCAAGCAGGGATTCAAGGAAATATTCCTCAAGAGCTTCTAAACTATCTGAAGCAGCAAACTCTTTCGCCTGTCCCGCTTCTTCCAGCTATGCAAGAAATACAAGGCAACATGGACGACGTGCTTTCTCGAAACGATCTTCGGGACGATGAAAAAGCTAAACGATACCTTCAGTTGCAAAGCAGATACCTGGCTTTTAAAGAACAATTAAATACAAGAACACGACCGGAAGAAGTAATCAGCACTCTTCCAGACTTAACATCAAGGACCCAAGATTCTTCAACAGCAACGACAGCATTCTCCACTCCCCTCAACCCCTTTAATGTAACACCTGAATTAACACAAGAGGCTATCTCTCAAAAACCTGACGAAGAAAGCCTCACCCCTCCACCACCCTTAAATCCTGCTTTCCTGACCCCTCCTCCCACAGTAGAAACCCCATCACAACAAGGCCCGAAGCGCAAAAGGCGTCGGATTCAATTTCTAAATTATTTGGATGATCATAAATCTCATGGCAAACAGCTGAAGAAACGTCGGCATAAGAAATTCAAACCTTACAAGTACTCCATGGGCGAAGATGAAGATTAATTAATTTCCATTCCTGTGCATTTGACTCTTTTGGTTTTTAATAAAGTTTTTTAAAACGGTATCTCTCTAGTGGTTTTATTGCTAGTAATTATGAGTCGCGTGTTTTAATTGATGCTTGTTAAGTTATTTGTTTTAAAATAATACGTCAAGGTGCTCCCTTGAGGTTTTTCCTGTAGAGCTAATTTGTATTCAACTTTATATGATTAATTTGATATAAATTGTACATATTTTTTAGGAATTTTAGATTCTTAAGTCTTAATTATGATAATTTTACTTTATTTTAATTAGCTTTGTTTTAGTGTCCCCAATTAGTACTGTAATGTACTAGAATTTTATGACACTTAAATAAAGGTTTCATCATCATTCATCATCATCATCAACTTTGGGCTTGTGAACTCGTATAATTAACTGATTAACCGTGCGTGAAAATGACAAGACTTCAATAGTTTTACATTTCCTCGAGATAGAAAGGAGAAAACAGTTCTGTAATAGTCAGACAAGTTTACAGCTCGATTCGACTTGCATGTTTGGAGCAGTGTTTTAAAAAATATTGGTGATAGTAAGACTTTTTCCTTAGCAAAGCGATTGCGAGAATAAAATACTGAAGGGAAAGCGCGCTTTTATGTTCAACACATAATAGATTGTTTACTATCCAATCAGGGTTAAAAGAGCCCGGGGAAGTCTAGGAAAGCCTATTGTTCCTATTGTAGTAGAGTGACGCTTATTAGTAAACCTATCCACTTCATTATATATGGAGGAACGCATTTTTACCCAGCTAGCTAGACACTGACTAGCCACATAATTAATATGCGGGAAGGCAGTGACTAGGCACTTAATTAATGTGAAGGAACGCATTTTTTTCCCTAGGTAATAACAATGAGTGACGTCAGACTCGACCATATGCCTATTAATTAAGGGAACGCACCAACGGAGCTTATCTTTGCTGAAGCATTACTACTAGCCTTGTTGTGGAAGGGGGCTGGGATGATTATCTTTTCTCGATGAATGCCCAAAATATATTTTTTTCAGCTACCTGGCTCCTGCGCACCAGGTGATAAAAAAGCTCAAAGTGGGTCATCTGTGGGTCTACACGCTGTATCCCACTTCATGCAGCAACGGCTACAGAATGTGATAAAAAACAACAACAACAAAAAGGGTATGCCAGTTACTGAAATTCTGAATACATGTTCTCGATAGAGAGATATACATCTTCCGGAAATTTCATGTAAAAATAAATTTTTGACCAGAAATTATAGTGCATGAAATTAGAGGAACGAACTTTGGGACACCCTGTATTAGTTCTTCTGACGTGAAGAGATATGTAAAACTTTTGTTTGTCAGATGAGGTTCGAAGAATTTACTTTAATATTAAACACTTTTAAAATGACTGGTCTCGTCGGAAACAGCTAATTTTGTTTCCCGAGAATCTCATTCCGCCGAGGGAAACAAGGAAACAACTGTTTCCCGACTGGGACCTGTTTTTAAGTGATTTGTTATTAATACAACTGGTAATTTTGAAGTTGGAAATTCATTAATTCTCGCTGTAACGGCGGTCGTCGGTCAACATTCGGTCCTGGTTCGGGAAGATGAACATTAGGTATGCATGGCTTTGAAGCTCAACTGGAATTTAAATGAATAATATGCTCTTATTTCCTTTGAACAAATGTTATTAGGTTTCAGTCAGCTACTTGAAATTCAGTCTTTATGCAAAGCAGAGAACGATTTCTGCAATAGATAAGTTTACGTGACTAAATATATAAGGAACGATTAAACATTGTACGGTCAAGCCATCGACCCATTATTATGTTGCGTACAAGTATGGAATTAACCTACAACATAACAGTCACCCTGCACAAGGCTTTCATTATGTCCTGCGACTCTGTTTCGTTCAAAAACTTTACATAGGAGTCTTGTTGAGCACACTGCCTGCCTCGAATAGCTTTAGCTTAATGTAGGTAGTGTGTAATGTTTAATATCCAGTTAATCGCTTTTAATAAAGTTGTTGTCGTTGTCGTTGTCGTTGTCGTTGTTGTTGCATTTCGCTTACTTTCATAGCCTCTTAAGTGCTGACTCTCTTTCAGGGATGGAAAATTATGGCCGCAACATGTTCAACAGTAAACGGAGCAGAGTACATTATGAGGGACGCTGTGCCAGGAACAAATATGCCTATATACAGATGTCTTTGTAGAGGAAAATCGAGAGTGTTTGGTATTGGTTCAAGGTACATTGAGTGCGTCATACACTACTGGATATGCCCCATTATAAGTTAAGTACTAACTGGGGCTATATTATGAGAAAGGATGTCGCAAATGTTTAGTGTACTGGGAACAAATATACTTACATAAAGTTGCCACTGTAAAGACCTGTAAAGGAGGCATGCACGACTCTTTGTTAATTAGTCCAGTCCTGGTTGTCATACGAACCGAAGTATATTGGCATGGAGTAGTTGCCAGACTGTTGACTAATAGCCCGCTAACAGTATTGTGTGTGTTACTAGATTTTCCCGGACTGCAAGTAAAGACTTAGCTGAGACCAGCAATAATCACATCAAAATTGCATTATTAACAATCATTTTTAACCGTCAAGTTGAAAGAACAAAACCTAACGGATGTTGGGTCAAATATAGATTGCCATCAGGCCATGGTGCATTACTTTGAGTTATCGTCCATTCACATCATCACGTTGTTTCTTACTGACTTAAATAATGTTTCCTAAATTCCCATGAACATATTTTTTATTGTCAATCTTTCAAAATTCTTTTTGTTTCCTTGAACATTAAATTTCCCCGCGACCAATTTTTGAAAAAGCACTAATCTTGACCAAATTTGGAAGTTTACGTCTACGAACAGTCACCTTGAAATATCGATTTGTATTGTTAACATTTATTTGTTCTTAACAGTTGGTTTCCATGTTATTGATACATTTTTATTACATATTAATAAGCTATAATATCAATAAGCTATAATATTTGAAAATAAAATTGTTTCGTGACCATTGTAGAGAAATTAGACAAATTATTGGGTGACATCAGTTTGCTTTAAAAAGAACTCTACCCACGAGAATTTTATGACCATATAAGATCATGAAGAGCGAGCATGAGAGAAAGCGGGGAACAAACGGATATTTTTAGAACTTGCATTTTTACCATTTTGTTTACTATGAAGAAGTCTGTGATCGACACAATAAAAAAAATTCTAACCAATAGCCGTTTTGACACTCAGTAGCTGAGCTTACAACAGGACCTAAGGATGACTTTGCGGCATACGCAGGTGTTCCTTTCCCTCCCCCCTAGCATTTTCTCTTGCCCCTCAGTATCCCCCCACTTTCTGGACGCCCTCTACTCAGGCTCTGAGACGTTATTTCCTCATGGTATTACGGTTTTAAATATTTTCAATCTGAAATATACGAAAAAAAAGGCTTACGTGTTTTCTTGGGTAACCGAATTATTAGTATTATTTTTTTTATCATATAGACAAGAATGTTTTAGTGGAAAATAAAAAAAACCATAAAGTTCATACGAAACTACATCCGGGACTTGAGCAGCATATTTTCCATACCCTCACCAGTATCAATGACGTCATTTCCCGCTCAAACTGTTATTTGTACACACTTTGCCAGATGCCATGAGACAAATGGTGAGCGATGAATTCGTGATGTTATCTGAAGCTGACATAAAATCTTAAAGCGGCAGGAGAATGATACGAAGAGGAAAACTTTATATGACTTAAAACTATTCAAGAAGTTCCTTAAAAGTGAAAACGAAAGGAGAGAAATTCCTGCCGCGGAACTACAGCACCGAGTTCGCAATAAAGTTTGTGCTGGGAGTGAGAAATAAAATGGTAAACACCCTTGTCGATGTAATAAAAAGAAAATTACACTGTGGTTTAAAGATATGAATTTTATTCTCTCGTGGTTAAAAACAATCTTTTACTCACTCTCTGCTCTCTTTCATAAAATATTCTTTTCACTGACTCGAAAATAAAATTCATGCAATATCCTCTATGTATTGGAATGACGGTATAGCTTTTTCCTGCGTTCATTTAATAATTTGCCCGCAATTTTCGTTTATGACCCGAAACTGCAATGGACAATGTCGATGTTTTCCAGGATCAGAATTTTTTCGGGAAAAAACTATAAAACTAAGCGATATTTTAAGCATATTACTTAATATAACTAGAGCGTACCTTCACAATTATCAATGTTTCTAAAAAATATTTTTAAAATGTTTTATGCGGTCATATTAAACTTTTTGTGATAGCCGCATATTGTGTTCAAGTCGATATTTTGACTAAAATTAATTTAAAGCTTACGAGACACATTGGTCATGAATGGTATAGATAGATCTTTGGTTGCGTGGGTTGTGTGAACTGGCAGGTTATGCTTCGAAGTAAAAACACAGCTAGAACCGAAACGAGTGATGTTGAAGTAAATATTTCGTTTATTAATTGATGAATGAGATGAAATTTGGCCGTCTTGTTAAAAAATTCAGAGCCTAGAAAGCATGTTCTCGATTGAGGGTCGAAGAACACCTCTTACATCCCTTTTTCCTTACTCTGGAATTATTGGATGGTGCTGATTACGAGTATGATTCCAATGAAGAATTACGTGAGATCGCGAGGGGGTGGCTAATTTGTTAATCATTTCATTTATTTCCAAGCTCAAAACATGCCCATCCGTGGCTGTCCTTAAAACATTTACCTCATTCAGGATATGAAGGAAGGTAGATTCTAGCACTGAGATAAAATTGTTCATTACTGAGAAGTTATCATTCGTTTACTGGTATTTTTATCAGTTCATGCCCGCATTACGTGTGAAGTCGTCTGATATTCTCGAACTCTGCGATGCCAAATCAGCTGAGTCACCGCGCCTCTTTAGTCACACCTGACGTCTGCATTGCACCCGTGAATACAAGTTGACCTCATCCGCAGTAAAAACGAAAGACACGAGGTTCATTTTCTTTCAGGTTTTCACTTTCAGGTATATTTATATTTTACTTAAAATAAAAATACTGCGTTATTTAAAAACAAAAATACAGTATAGCAAATAGAGGTAACAAGCCAAAGACAACGGGAAACATTTGCTGATCGGGCAGGGTAAGTGGTGTAAAGTGATGTATTGCATTCATAAAAGGTCATTTAGTATGTTGCTAGCTTTTATTATGTTTTTTTTTTCGTATAACCAGCAAAATGTTTTTAAACACCTATTGACTGGCACAGAGGAGATAACTAATTTTGTTTCACCGAGGACCTCGATGTTTCCCGAGGCAGAGCAGAAGGAAAAATAACTATCTAGTTTCCCAAGGAACCAGTCTTGAAGTGACGTGTACCATTTTATGAAAGAAAATCTTAATACCAAGCGATCAATATTTGCATTAAACATTGCACTTTTACTCTCTAACCTGAGAGACTTTGTAATGTTGTCCGCGAGGAAACATTTGGCGGGAAACAGCTATCTTGTTAGATGTCATGTGAGCTCAAAGTGACCAATAAGAGCCCTCGTAGTTTGGGAAAATAATTCCTGTTAGGAAGCAAGTTGTCTAATGGCAGCTTTTAATAAGAATGTAGATATTAAGAAACAAACCATAAGTATAACAAAATGTTTACGTCTCTATTGTTCAATCTGTTTTAATAAAACTTTTTAAAGCTTCTTATGTTGTTAAATATTACTTTTAAAATTCACTTACATCGTTTACTTGATAGACCTGACCAGTTCCGGATACAATTGTCGAAGAATATTCAAGAAAAGACTATATCTAAATAAACTAATAGTCAGAGATGGACTTTGCTAAAGCACCTTGGGGTTTTTTGATGTCACGTAAGTTTTAATACATTGGATGTTCTAATTTTCATGATTTGGCCCAGAAATCTCTTCAAGTGCAACGGGCATGGTAATTTCCCACAAAGTTCCATAGAATCCTACTGCCCGAGCCTTTTAGTTTCATGTCAAAGAAATGCATGGTTCTTTTATTTTTATAGTGGTGACTGCTTATTTACTCTTCTGTCTGGCCACATTTCCGCTTCAGATAGCCATGATAGTTATGGGTAAGTTCATCCACTTCCAACTACGTGTAAAGAATACCGGGGGGGGGGGGGACTCCACGTATGAAAGTGGTGGGGATGCTCGTCGTCTTGCTTAGGGGTATAAATTTCGGATTTTGGTCTCACTTAGGGTGTTCTGGGCAAAACGCCATCATATTTAGCTGTGAAGGTCTCGTTTAGGGTTGCACGCCAAAAAATATAAAATATATATATTGTCTGTGTTTTAACATGGTCTCTTTTAGGGGTCAAAAAAAGCTTGGGCCACGCCCAGATCGGTCTCCCTTAGGGGTTTAACTCAAAATTTCCGACGAGCAACCCCACCCCTTTCATTTGCGGAGTCTTCCCCCCCTCGCCCAAGGAAAGAATAGTCCATTATCATTGTTTGCTATTGTCATCGCCCACAATCTAAAAGATAAACTCCTATGATGAATACTGCACACGTTTCTTTCAGGTCCCAGTTGTTAAAAAGGTGGATAATGTTATTCACGGGAAAAATTTCTATCCAGTGGACAACGCAATTGGTTTTCCCAACACTTCTCTGCTGGATCATGATAGAGATTTATCCACGGATAGCGCTATCCATAATTTGAACACTGTTCCCGTTTAAACTGGGACCGCACGATCATACTTTCAACACTGAGTTTAGTTACAGCAGCAGTTTACTATAGTTAGATTTTATGTGGATTAGGATGAAGAAGAAGTCATTTGAACGGATTCGTATCCAGTCTCCAGTCGCTTTCCTGTATTCGTGCTGTGATTAATGGGAAGGATTTAGTGAGTCCAAATGCATCAAGGAAAGGAAGGGAGAAAAATGCCACGCAACCGTTACTTTTCTTGTTTCTTTCCCAAGAGCCTCAGTATGTGTCTCGTCTTAGGGAAAGTTAAACATTTTGTATCCGAATGAAAGATGAAAAGAAATGTTCTTACATTGAAGTTCATACTTTGATAAGACAGCAACAAAATCCCTTTGAAATTTGCCAAACGATCGTGTTCTTTCTTTTCAGGTGCAAGATACATAGATGAGTGCCCTGTGGAAGACATGATCCCAATTTACTTAATAGTGGCTGCATCGGCTGGACTCTTCAATACTTGCTGCTCAGGCGCATTGATATACCAAAGTGGAGATGACAAGCAGACCCTGAATCCCTTCACCGCTCTCATGCAACTCTTCCATTTTGCTTGGTTCATTGCTGGAAATGTGTGGATTTATAGTATCTACGAGCCTAACTACACTGACCCTAGCAGCCCAGATTTCTGCAACAAAACGCTGTATCTATTCGCATTCTGGGTTACTAATTCGTATTATATCTTGTTTGGCGTCGTACTTGGAATCGTGAAATGTTTTACATGTTGTACATGTTGTATATGTACATGTTGTTTGGGTTTGACGGTAACACCTTGTAGCCAGAGTCTGGCGTAAAGTACAAACGAATAGATATTTCCATGTTTTTTTTTTTTTTTTTTAACTTTATGACAACTAGTATTTAGCCATATGTACTAACTAGGGAAAATCGTATATCTCTGACTGACCAATCGAAAACATTTTTTATCCAAACCATTCCCCCCAAAGTCAGCTTTGCAACGTGCTAGAAGTAATTCTCAACCTCTAGCTTTGGTATATTGCTCATCAAACTGCATTTCGCAGAAACTTGCTGCAAATGCAATCCTCGAAACTTTGCAGTTGTCTGAATGCCAATTTTTTTCGGCATTTCAACAAAGACTGACCAAAAACAGCCATTTCAACCCCAGTAAAAATAGTTACCATTGATCTCAAATTTCGTACTTCTGTTTAGCTTATAAAAGAACGCCTTAAACTCAATAACCACTGCATGCTTGCGTAGCGCGGGCGCGTTTGTCAGTGCTAGGCAATCCTACGTACATGACATTGTTTTGCGCAAGTGTGAAACTCACTGAAGCTTGCAGATATGAACCACCCAGTCATTTCCCACATTTTCATATCCTTTTATCCCATGCGTGGTCCTCGTCGGCCAGAAGTTAATTTGATACCAAAAAAGTTAGTCTTAGATTCATAAATGATGTGGTAAACAACTCATTGTTTTTTGGTGGATGAGAGCTGGACTTTCTATGAAAACTTCACCACGATAATAATAATGATACTAGCAATAATTTTGACTCGTTTGCGAAGAATGCAAAAAGCCACAATCTCGCTGTCGCTCAACATAGCATGTTGTCTCAAGCGGGCAACTGTAACTCACTTGGCCACCTCATCTACGCTGTGCGTCCTCCTGTGTGGTTCATGACACGCATCTTTACGTTTCAGATTGCAATAAAAAAAACTTATGACAGCTTAGCTTAGGCTACAATGTTATGGTATGGGGCTGGACCCGATGAATTTTTTGTAATAAAGGTAAAATTTAAAAAAAAATTGTAAAAATTTAGATAGAAAAACTTGACAATACAATAAACATTTTGATACAATTGAATTATAGTTTACAAACTATGCACTGAAGACCCATCGCTGAATTAGAAGGATATAAAAGAAACTATTTTGCAACATCCGGTTTTGTCAGACTGGTCATGCGCATGCGCCCTAGTTGGCGAAACGAGTGGTAAAGTCGTGACTCGAACTCATTTAGCTTATAGCTGAGTTTACAGTTAATTATGGAAATCGGCGCAACCTACAGATTAGCCGACAGTTATGGGCTAGCAGATTGGTGACTTATTTGTAGGTTGCGCGCACTATGCATGATTTCCAGAAGAGTAATGTCAAACTGTGTTGCATGCGATTCTGTGTTTGTCCTTATATTCTTCTCGGTAAGTGTTATCAACAGCGGCCTTCGGCTCGACTGATAACCGTACTTACCTCGACTTTGAATATTCCAGATATCACAAAAACCTCATCTAATTATTGTTGAATATTTGACCGTACATGTCTTGCTTAACTAGCCACCTGTTTGGTCAACATCCGTGTTGAGAGCAAACAAACGCGTATAACACGTCGAAAACAAACAGGCCAGTGACAAATAACAGGGCGAGTCCCAGGAAATTGTTATCGATTTCTGAGACAGGGTAAGTAGTGTCTGTTTCGACTTCTTTCTTTAGTGACATTCCTCGCCTGTAAACTGAAGGACCTTTTCATCTTTTAAAACGGTTTCTTTCTTATGGTAACTTCAAATGTTCACAGCAATTAATATTGCCAAGCAGAGGTTGAAAAAAAAAACAGAAAAGTGTACTGGATCTCAAATTCAAGGTGTAGGTATAGAACACACCCCCTTGAACCTGTCCCGAGTGCAAAAACAAACTTCAAGTTTCGTCTTCTAATGATGAACTTAAAAAATCAAATGTTTTACTCGCCTTGCAATGATATACACTTATTATACAATTTTGCCTTCATTAGGCATCCGTGCGGATACACACGCATTAGTCCGATCAGCAAACCTTCCGCTAGCCACTAGCTTGGAAAATTACTGTTGAATTTTTGTGACGGGAACAAGTACGTCCACTCTAAATATGTGCTGAGATTATATATGTCCATGACTAAGATTACTTTTCATAATAAAGATATTTTTAAAATGACTAATTGATACAGTCAAAATCGCCAAAAAAAAAATGAAAAGTTCAGTATAGTTTGTTTAAGCTTTAACTGTATGTTCACGAAATTTGACATTGGCAAGCAGTCGGAGGTTGAGAAAGGCACCTAGTATACCAGTGTCTCAAATACAACTTATGAAGGTAAAAAGATCGCCAGCTAGATAGAGCACACGTGCGAAACGATTGTTAAATCAGAAGAATAACGTTAAATACGTCAACGTTTCAGCAGCTGTAATTTTGTATATTTGACCGTACTTTGACAATAGCGTGACGTCACAGCATGGCGGGTTAAAAGCTTTGGACTGGTTTAACTTCCGTGTTGAGAGTATAAGAAACGCGTATAAAGCGGCGAAAGCTGACACGCTGACAGTCACCCTGAACAAGGCTTTCATTATGTCCTGCGACTCTGTTTCGTTCAAAAACTTTACATAGGAGTCTTGTTGAGCACACTGCCTGCCTCGAATAGCTTTAGCTTAATGTAGGTAGTGTGTAATGTTTAATATCCAGTTAATCGCTTTTAATAAAGTTGTTGTCGTTGTCGTTGTCGTTGTCGTTGTTGTTGCATTTCGCTTACTTTCATAGCCTCTTAAGTGCTGACTCTCTTTCAGGGATGGAAAATTATGGCCGCAACATGTTCAACAGTAAACGGAGCAGAGTACATTATGAGGGACGCTGTGCCAGGAACAAATATGCCTATATACAGATGTCTTTGTAGAGGAAAATCGAGAGTGTTTGGTATTGGTTCAAGGTACATTGAGTGCGTCATACACTACTGGATATGCCCCATTATAAGTTAAGTACTAACTGGGGCTATATTATGAGAAAGGATGTCGCAAATGTTTAGTGTACTGGGAACAAATATACTTACATAAAGTTGCCACTGTAAAGACCTGTAAAGGAGGCATGCACGACTCTTTGTTAATTAGTCCAGTCCTGGTTGTCATACGAACCGAAGTATATTGGCATGGAGTAGTTGCCAGACTGTTGACTAATAGCCCGCTAACAGTATTGTGTGTGTTACTAGATTTTCCCGGACTGCAAGTAAAGACTTAGCTGAGACCAGCAATAATCACATCAAAATTGCATTATTAACAATCATTTTTAACCGTCAAGTTGAAAGAACAAAACCTAACGGATGTTGGGTCAAATATAGATTGCCATCAGGCCATGGTGCATTACTTTGAGTTATCGTCCATTCACATCATCACGTTGTTTCTTACTGACTTAAATAATGTTTCCTAAATTCCCATGAACATATTTTTTATTGTCAATCTTTCAAAATTCTTTTTGTTTCCTTGAACATTAAATTTCCCCGCGACCAATTTTTGAAAAAGCACTAATCTTGACCAAATTTGGAAGTTTACGTCTACGAACAGTCACCTTGAAATATCGATTTGTATTGTTAACATTTATTTGTTCTTAACAGTTGGTTTCCATGTTATTGATACATTTTTATTACATATTAATAAGCTATAATATCAATAAGCTATAATATTTGAAAATAAAATTGTTTCGTGACCATTGTAGAGAAATTAGACAAATTATTGGGTGACATCAGTTTGCTTTAAAAAGAACTCTACCCACGAGAATTTTATGACCATATAAGATCATGAAGAGCGAGCATGAGAGAAAGCGGGGAACAAACGGATATTTTTAGAACTTGCATTTTTACCATTTTGTTTACTATGAAGAAGTCTGTGATCGACACAATAAAAAAAATTCTAACCAATAGCCGTTTTGACACTCAGTAGCTGAGCTTACAACAGGACCTAAGGATGACTTTGCGGCATACGCAGGTGTTCCTTTCCCTCCCCCCTAGCATTTTCTCTTGCCCCTCAGTATCCCCCCACTTTCTGGACGCCCTCTACTCAGGCTCTGAGACGTTATTTCCTCATGGTATTACGGTTTTAAATATTTTCAATCTGAAATATACGAAAAAAAAGGCTTACGTGTTTTCTTGGGTAACCGAATTATTAGTATTATTTTTTTTATCATATAGACAAGAATGTTTTAGTGGAAAATAAAAAAAACCATAAAGTTCATACGAAACTACATCCGGGACTTGAGCAGCATATTTTCCATACCCTCACCAGTATCAATGACGTCATTTCCCGCTCAAACTGTTATTTGTACACACTTTGCCAGATGCCATGAGACAAATGGTGAGCGATGAATTCGTGATGTTATCTGAAGCTGACATAAAATCTTAAAGCGGCAGGAGAATGATACGAAGAGGAAAACTTTATATGACTTAAAACTATTCAAGAAGTTCCTTAAAAGTGAAAACGAAAGGAGAGAAATTCCTGCCGCGGAACTACAGCACCGAGTTCGCAATAAAGTTTGTGCTGGGAGTGAGAAATAAAATGGTAAACACCCTTGTCGATGTAATAAAAAGAAAATTACACTGTGGTTTAAAGATATGAATTTTATTCTCTCGTGGTTAAAAACAATCTTTTACTCACTCTCTGCTCTCTTTCATAAAATATTCTTTTCACTGACTCGAAAATAAAATTCATGCAATATCCTCTATGTATTGGAATGACGGTATAGCTTTTTCCTGCGTTCATTTAATAATTTGCCCGCAATTTTCGTTTATGACCCGAAACTGCAATGGACAATGTCGATGTTTTCCAGGATCAGAATTTTTTCGGGAAAAAACTATAAAACTAAGCGATATTTTAAGCATATTACTTAATATAACTAGAGCGTACCTTCACAATTATCAATGTTTCTAAAAAATATTTTTAAAATGTTTTATGCGGTCATATTAAACTTTTTGTGATAGCCGCATATTGTGTTCAAGTCGATATTTTGACTAAAATTAATTTAAAGCTTACGAGACACATTGGTCATGAATGGTATAGATAGATCTTTGGTTGCGTGGGTTGTGTGAACTGGCAGGTTATGCTTCGAAGTAAAAACACAGCTAGAACCGAAACGAGTGATGTTGAAGTAAATATTTCGTTTATTAATTGATGAATGAGATGAAATTTGGCCGTCTTGTTAAAAAATTCAGAGCCTAGAAAGCATGTTCTCGATTGAGGGTCGAAGAACACCTCTTACATCCCTTTTTCCTTACTCTGGAATTATTGGATGGTGCTGATTACGAGTATGATTCCAATGAAGAATTACGTGAGATCGCGAGGGGGTGGCTAATTTGTTAATCATTTCATTTATTTCCAAGCTCAAAACATGCCCATCCGTGGCTGTCCTTAAAACATTTGCCTCATTCAGGATATGAAGGAAGGTAGATTCTAGCACTGAGATAAAATTGTTCATTACTGAGAAGTTATCATTCGTTTACTGGTATTTTTATCAGTTCATGCCCGCATTACGTGTGAAGTCGTCTGATATTCTCGAACTCTGCGATGCCAAATCAGCTGAGTCACCGCGCCTCTTTAGTCACACCTGACGTCTGCATTGCACCCGTGAATACAAGTTGACCTCATCCGCAGTAAAAACGAAAGACACGAGGTTCATTTTCTTTCAGGTTTTCACTTTCAGGTATATTTATATTTTACTTAAAATAAAAATACTGCGTTATTTAAAAACAAAAATACAGTATAGCAAATAGAGGTAACAAGCCAAAGACAACGGGAAACATTTGCTGATCGGGCAGGGTAAGTGGTGTAAAGTGATGTATTGCATTCATAAAAGGTCATTTAGTATGTTGCTAGCTTTTATTATGTTTTTTTTTTCGTATAACCAGCAAAATGTTTTTAAACACCTATTGACTGGCACAGAGGAGATAACTAATTTTGTTTCACCGAGGACCTCGATGTTTCCCGAGGCAGAGCAGAAGGAAAAATAACTATCTAGTTTCCCAAGGAACCAGTCTTGAAGTGACGTGTACCATTTTATGAAAGAAAATCTTAATACCAAGCGATCAATATTTGCATTAAACATTGCACTTTTACTCTCTAACCTGAGAGACTTTGTAATGTTGTCCGCGAGGAAACATTTGGCGGGAAACAGCTATCTTGTTAGATGTCATGTGAGCTCAAAGTGACCAATAAGAGCCCTCGTAGTTTGGGAAAATAATTCCTGTTAGGAAGCAAGTTGTCTAATGGCAGCTTTTAATAAGAATGTAGATATTAAGAAACAAACCATAAGTATAACAAAATGTTTACGTCTCTATTGTTCAATCTGTTTTAATAAAACTTTTTAAAGCTTCTTATGTTGTTAAATATTACTTTTAAAATTCACTTACATCGTTTACTTGATAGACCTGACCAGTTCCGGATACAATTGTCGAAGAATATTCAAGAAAAGACTATATCTAAATAAACTAATAGTCAGAGATGGACTTTGCTAAAGCACCTTGGGGTTTTTTGATGTCACGTAAGTTTTAATACATTGGATGTTCTAATTTTCATGATTTGGCCCAGAAATCTCTTCAAGTGCAACGGGCATGGTAATTTCCCACAAAGTTCCATAGAATCCTACTGCCCGAGCCTTTTAGTTTCATGTCAAAGAAATGCATGGTTCTTTTCTTTTTATAGTGGTGACTGCTTATTTACTCTTCTGTCTGGCCACATTTCCGCTTCAGATAGCCATGATAGTCATGGGTAAGTTCATCCACTTCCAACTACGTGTAAAGAATACCGGGGGGGGGGGGGGGGGACTCCACGTATGAAAGTGGTGGGGATGCTCGTCGTCTTGCTTAGGGGTATAAATTTCGGATTTTGGTCTCACTTAGGGTGTTCTGGGCAAAACGCCATCATATTTAGCTGTGAAGGTCTCGTTTAGGGTTGCACGCCAAAAAATATAAAATATATATATTGTCTGTGTTTTAACATGGTCTCTTTTAGGGGTCAAAAAAAGCTTGGGCCACGCCCAGATCGGTCTCCCTTAGGGGTTTAACTCAAAATTTCCGACGAGCAACCCCACCCCTTTCATTTGCGGAGTCTTCCCCCCCTCGCCCAAGGAAAGAATAGGCCATTATCATTGTTTGCTATTGTCATCGCCCACAATCTAAAAGATAAACTCCTATGATGAATACTGCACACGTTTCTTTCAGGTCCCAGTTGTTAAAAAGGTGGATAATGTTATTCACGGGAAAAATTTCTATCCAGTGGACAACGCAATTGGTTTTCCCAACACTTCTCTGCTGGATCATGATAGAGATTTATCCACGGATAGCGCTATCCATAATTTGAACACTGTTCCCGTTTAAACTGGGACCGCACGATCATACTTTCAACACTGAGTTTAGTTACAGCAGCAGTTTACTATAGTTAGATTTTATGTGGATTAGGATGAAGAAGAAGTCATTTGAACGGATTCGTATCCAGTCTCCAGTCGCTTTCCTGTATTCGTGCTGTGATTAATGGGAAGGATTTAGTGAGTCCAAATGCATCAAGGAAAGGAAGGGAGAAAAATGCCACGCAACCGTTACTTTTCTTGTTTCTTTCCCAAGAGCCTCAGTATGTGTCTCGTCTTAGGGAAAGTTAAACATTTTGTATCCGAATGAAAGATGAAAAGAAATGTTCTTACATTGAAGTTCATACTTTGATAAGACAGCAACAAAATCCCTTTGAAATTTGCCAAACGATCGTGTTCTTTCTTTTCAGGTGCAAGATACATAGATGAGTGCCCTGTGGAAGACATGATCCCAATTTACTTAATAGTGGCTGCATCGGCTGGACTCTTCAATACTTGCTGCTCAGGCGCATTGATATACCAAAGTGGAGATGACAAGCAGACCCTGAATCCCTTCACCGCTCTCATGCAACTCTTCCATTTTGCTTGGTTCATTGCTGGAAATGTGTGGATTTATAGTATCTACGAGCCTAACTACACTGACCCTAGCAGCCCAGATTTCTGCAACAAAACGCTGTATCTATTCGCATTCTGGGTTACTAATTCGTATTATATCTTGTTTGGCGTCGTACTTGGAATCGTGAAATGTTTTACATGTTGTACATGTTGTATATGTACATGTTGTTTGGGTTTGACGGTAACACCTTGTAGCCAGAGTCTGGCGTAAAGTACAAACGAATAGATATTTCCATGTTTTTTTTTTTTTTTTTAACTTTATGACAACTAGTATTTAGCCATATGTACTAACTAGGGAAAATCGTATATCTCTGACTGACCAATCGAAAACATTTTTTATCCAAACCATTCCCCCCAAAGTCAGCTTTGCAACGTGCTAGAAGTAATTCTCAACCTCTAGCTTTGGTATATTGCTCATCAAACTGCATTTCGCAGAAACTTGCTGCAAATGCAATCCTCGAAACTTTGCAGTTGTCTGAATGCCAATTTTTTTCGGCATTTCAACAAAGACTGACCAAAAACAGCCATTTCAACCCCAGTAAAAATAGTTACCATTGATCTCAAATTTCGTACTTCCGTTTAGCTTATAAAAGAACGCCTTAAACTCAATAACCACTGCATGCTTGCGTAGCGCGGGCGCGTTTGTCAGTGCTAGGCAATCCTACGTACATGACATTGTTTTGCGCAAGTGTGAAACTCACTGAAGCTTGCAGATATGAACCACCCAGTCATTTCCCACATTTTCATATCCTTTTATCCCATGCGTGGTCCTCGTCGGCCAGAAGTTAATTTGATACCAAAAAAGTTAGTCTTAGATTCATAAATGATGTGGTAAACAACTCATTGTTTTTTGGTGGATGAGAGCTGGACTTTCTATGAAAACTTCACCACGATAATAATAATGATACTAGCAATAATTTTGACTCGTTTGCGAAGAATGCAAAAAGCCACAATCTCGCTGTCGCTCAACATAGCATGTTGTCTCAAGCGGGCAACTGTAACTCACTTGGCCACCTCATCTACGCTGTGCGTCCTCCTGTGTGGTTCATGACACGCATCTTTACGTTTCAGATTGCAATAAAAAAAACTTATGACAGCTTAGCTTAGGCTACAATGTTATGGTATGGGGCTGGACCCGATGAATTTTTTGTAATAAAGGTAAAATTTAAAAAAAAATTGTAAAAATTTAGATAGAAAAACTTGACAATACAATAAACATTTTGATACAATTGAATTATAGTTTACAAACTATGCACTGAAGACCCATCGCTGAATTAGAAGGATATAAAAGAAACTATTTTGCAACATCCGGTTTTGTCAGACTGGTCATGCGCATGCGCCCTAGTTGGCGAAACGAGTGGTAAAGTCGTGACTCGAACTCATTTAGCTTATAGCTGAGTTTACAGTTAATTATGGAAATCGGCGCAACCTACAGATTAGCCGACAGTTATGGGCTAGCAGATTGGTGACTTATTTGTAGGTTGCGCGCACTATGCATGATTTCCAGAAGAGTAATGTCAAACTGTGTTGCATGCGATTCTGTGTTTGTCCTTATATTCTTCTCGGTAAGTGTTATCAACAGCGGCCTTCGGCTCGACTGATAACCGTACTTACCTCGACTTTGAATATTCCAGATATCACAAAAACCTCATCTAATTATTGTTGAATATTTGACCGTACATGTCTTGCTTAACTAGCCACCTGTTTGGTCAACATCCGTGTTGAGAGCAAACAAACGCGTATAACACGTCGAAAACAAACAGGCCAGTGACAAATAACAGGGCGAGTCCCAGGAAATTGTTATCGATTTCTGAGACAGGGTAAGTAGTGTCTGTTTCGACTTCTTTCTTTAGTGACATTCCTCGCCTGTAAACTGAAGGACCTTTTCATCTTTTAAAACGGTTTCTTTCTCATGGTAACTTCAAATGTTCACAGCAATTAATATTGCCAAGCAGAGGCTGAAAAAAAAAAACAGAAAAGTGTACTGGATCTCAAATTCAAGGTGTAGGTATAGAACACACCCCCTTGAACCTGTCCCGAGTGCAAAAACAAACTTCAAGTTTCGTCTTCTAATGATGAACTTAAAAAATCAAATGTTTTACTCGCCTTGCAATGATATACACTTATTATACAATTTTGCCTTCATTAGGCATCCGTGCGGATACACACGCATTAGTCCGATCAGCAAACCTTCCGCTAGCCACTAGCTTGGAAAATTACTGTTGAATTTTTGTGACGGGAACAAGTACGTCCACTCTAAATATGTGCTGAGATTATATATGTCCATGACTAAGATTACTTTTCATAATAAAGATATTTTTAAAATGACTAATTGATACAGTCAAAATCGCCAAAAAAAAAATGAAAAGTTCAGTATAGTTTGTTTAAGCTTTAACTGTATGTTCACGAAATTTGACATTGGCAAGCAGTCGGAGGTTGAGAAAGGCACCTAGTATACCAGTGTCTCAAATACAACTTATGAAGGTAAAAAGATCGCCAGCTAGATAGAGCACACGTGCGAAACGATTGTTAAATCAGAAGAATAACGTTAAATACGTCAACGTTTCAGCAGCTGTAATTTTGTATATTTGACCGTACTTTGACAATAGCGTGACGTCACAGCATGGCGGGTTAAAAGCTTTGGACTGGTTTAACTTCCGTGTTGAGAGTATAAGAAACGCGTATAAAGCGGCGAAAGCTGACACGCTGACAGTCACCCTGAACAAGGCTTTCATTATGTCCTGCGACTCTGTTTCGTTCAAAAACTTTACATAGGAGTCTTGTTGAGCACACTGCCTGCCTCGAATAGCTTTAGCTTAATGTAGGTAGTGTGTAATGTTTAATATCCAGTTAATCGCTTTTAATAAAGTTGTTGTCGTTGTCGTTGTCGTTGTCGTTGTTGTTGCATTTCGCTTACTTTCATAGCCTCTTAAGTGCTGACTCTCTTTCAGGGATGGAAAATTATGGCCGCAACATGTTCAACAGTAAACGGAGCAGAGTACATTATGAGGGACGCTGTGCCAGGAACAAATATGCCTATATACAGATGTCTTTGTAGAGGAAAATCGAGAGTGTTTGGTATTGGTTCAAGGTACATTGAGTGCGTCATACACTACTGGATATGCCCCATTATAAGTTAAGTACTAACTGGGGCTATATTATGAGAAAGGATGTCGCAAATGTTTAGTGTACTGGGAACAAATATACTTACATAAAGTTGCCACTGTAAAGACCTGTAAAGGAGGCATGCACGACTCTTTGTTAATTAGTCCAGTCCTGGTTGTCATACGAACCGAAGTATATTGGCATGGAGTAGTTGCCAGACTGTTGACTAATAGCCCGCTAACAGTATTGTGTGTGTTACTAGATTTTCCCGGACTGCAAGTAAAGACTTAGCTGAGACCAGCAATAATCACATCAAAATTGCATTATTAACAATCATTTTTAACCGTCAAGTTGAAAGAACAAAACCTAACGGATGTTGGGTCAAATATAGATTGCCATCAGGCCATGGTGCATTACTTTGAGTTATCGTCCATTCACATCATCACGTTGTTTCTTACTGACTTAAATAATGTTTCCTAAATTCCCATGAACATATTTTTTATTGTCAATCTTTCAAAATTCTTTTTGTTTCCTTGAACATTAAATTTCCCCGCGACCAATTTTTGAAAAAGCACTAATCTTGACCAAATTTGGAAGTTTACGTCTACGAACAGTCACCTTGAAATATCGATTTGTATTGTTAACATTTATTTGTTCTTAACAGTTGGTTTCCATGTTATTGATACATTTTTATTACATATTAATAAGCTATAATATCAATAAGCTATAATATTTGAAAATAAAATTGTTTCGTGACCATTGTAGAGAAATTAGACAAATTATTGGGTGACATCAGTTTGCTTTAAAAAGAACTCTACCCACGAGAATTTTATGACCATATAAGATCATGAAGAGCGAGCATGAGAGAAAGCGGGGAACAAACGGATATTTTTAGAACTTGCATTTTTACCATTTTGTTTACTATGAAGAAGTCTGTGATCGACACAATAAAAAAAATTCTAACCAATAGCCGTTTTGACACTCAGTAGCTGAGCTTACAACAGGACCTAAGGATGACTTTGCGGCATACGCAGGTGTTCCTTTCCCTCCCCCCTAGCATTTTCTCTTGCCCCTCAGTATCCCCCCACTTTCTGGACGCCCTCTACTCAGGCTCTGAGACGTTATTTCCTCATGGTATTACGGTTTTAAATATTTTCAATCTGAAATATACGAAAAAAAAAGGCTTACGTGTTTTCTTGGGTAACCGAATTATTAGTATTATTTTTTTTATCATATAGACAAGAATGTTTTAGTGGAAAATAAAAAAAACCATAAAGTTCATACGAAACTACATCCGGGACTTGAGCAGCATATTTTCCATACCCTCACCAGTATCAATGACGTCATTTCCCGCTCAAACTGTTATTTGTACACACTTTGCCAGATGCCATGAGACAAATGGTGAGCGATGAATTCGTGATGTTATCTGAAGCTGACATAAAATCTTAAAGCGGCAGGAGAATGATACGAAGAGGAAAACTTTATATGACTTAAAACTATTCAAGAAGTTCCTTAAAAGTGAAAACGAAAGGAGAGAAATTCCTGCCGCGGAACTACAGCACCGAGTTCGCAATAAAGTTTGTGCTGGGAGTGAGAAATAAAATGGTAAACACCCTTGTCGATGTAATAAAAAGAAAATTACACTGTGGTTTAAAGATATGAATTTTATTCTCTCGTGGTTAAAAACAATCTTTTACTCACTCTCTGCTCTCTTTCATAAAATATTCTTTTCACTGACTCGAAAATAAACTTCATGCAATATCCTCTATGTATTGGAATGACGGTATAGCTTTTTCCTGCGTTCATTTAATAATTTGCCCGCAATTTTCGTTTATGACCCGAAACTGCAATGGACAATGTCGATGTTTTCCAGGATCAGAATTTTTTCGGGAAAAAACTATAAAACTAAGCGATATTTTAAGCATATTACTTAATATAACTAGAGCGTACCTTCACAATTATCAATGTTTCTAAAAAATATTTTTAAAATGTTTTATGCGGTCATATTAAACTTTTTGTGATAGCCGCATATTGTGTTCAAGTCGATATTTTGACTAAAATTAATTTAAAGCTTACGAGACACATTGGTCATGAATGGTATAGATAGATCTTTGGTTGCGTGGGTTGTGTGAACTGGCAGGTTATGCTTCGAAGTAAAAACACAGCTAGAACCGAAACGAGTGATGTTGAAGTAAATATTTCGTTTATTAATTGATGAATGAGATGAAATTTGGCCGTCTTGTTAAAAAATTCAGAGCCTAGAAAGCATGTTCTCGATTGAGGGTCGAAGAACACCTCTTACATCCCTTTTTCCTTACTCTGGAATTATTGGATGGTGCTGATTACGAGTATGATTCCAATGAAGAATTACGTGAGATCGCGAGGGGGTGGCTAATTTGTTAATCATTTCATTTATTTCCAAGCTCAAAACA
Organism: Porites lutea; assembly: GCF_958299795.1. Lineage (NCBI taxonomy): Eukaryota > Metazoa > Cnidaria > Anthozoa > Scleractinia > Poritidae > Porites > Porites lutea. The sequence goes on along the minus strand of NC_133207.1, from coordinate 1,179,927 downwards.
TGCCCATCCGTGGCTGTCCTTAAAACATTTGCCTCATTCAGGATATGAAGGAAGGTAGATTCTAGCACTGAGATAAAATTGTTCATTACTGAGAAGTTATCATTCGTTTACTGGTATTTTTATCAGTTCATGCCCGCATTACGTGTGAAGTCGTCTGATATTCTCGAACTCTGCGATGCCAAATCAGCTGAGTCACCGCGCCTCTTTAGTCACACCTGACGTCTGCATTGCACCCGTGAATACAAGTTGACCTCATCCGCAGTAAAAACGAAAGACACGAGGTTCATTTTCTTTCAGGTTTTCACTTTCAGGTATATTTATATTTTACTTAAAATAAAAATACTGCGTTATTTAAAAACAAAAATACAGTATAGCAAATAGAGGTAACAAGCCAAAGACAACGGGAAACATTTGCTGATCGGGCAGGGTAAGTGGTGTAAAGTGATGTATTGCATTCATAAAAGGTCATTTAGTATGTTGCTAGCTTTTATTATGTTTTTTTTTTCGTATAACCAGCAAAATGTTTTTAAACACCTATTGACTGGCACAGAGGAGATAACTAATTTTGTTTCACCGAGGACCTCGATGTTTCCCGAGGCAGAGCAGAAGGAAAAATAACTATCTAGTTTCCCAAGGAACCAGTCTTGAAGTGACGTGTACCATTTTATGAAAGAAAATCTTAATACCAAGCGATCAATATTTGCATTAAACATTGCACTTTTACTCTCTAACCTGAGAGACTTTGTAATGTTGTCCGCGAGGAAACATTTGGCGGGAAACAGCTATCTTGTTAGATGTCATGTGAGCTCAAAGTGACCAATAAGAGCCCTCGTAGTTTGGGAAAATAATTCCTGTTAGGAAGCAAGTTGTCTAATGGCAGCTTTTAATAAGAATGTAGATATTAAGAAACAAACCATAAGTATAACAAAATGTTTACGTCTCTATTGTTCAATCTGTTTTAATAAAACTTTTTAAAGCTTCTTATGTTGTTAAATATTACTTTTAAAATTCACTTACATCGTTTACTTGATAGACCTGACCAGTTCCGGATACAATTGTCGAAGAATATTCAAGAAAAGACTATATCTAAATAAACTAATAGTCAGAGATGGACTTTGCTAAAGCACCTTGGGGTTTTTTGATGTCACGTAAGTTTTAATACATTGGATGTTCTAATTTTCATGATTTGGCCCAGAAATCTCTTCAAGTGCAACGGGCATGGTAATTTCCCACAAAGTTCCATAGAATCCTACTGCCCGAGCCTTTTAGTTTCATGTCAAAGAAATGCATGGTTCTTTTCTTTTTATAGTGGTGACTGCTTATTTACTCTTCTGTCTGGCCACATTTCCGCTTCAGATAGCCATGATAGTCATGGGTAAGTTCATCCACTTCCAACTACGTGTAAAGAATACCGGGGGGGGGGGGGGGGGGACTCCACGTATGAAAGTGGTGGGGATGCTCGTCGTCTTGCTTAGGGGTATAAATTTCGGATTTTGGTCTCACTTAGGGTGTTCTGGGCAAAACGCCATCATATTTAGCTGTGAAGGTCTCGTTTAGGGTTGCACGCCAAAAAATATAAAATATATATATTGTCTGTGTTTTAACATGGTCTCTTTTAGGGGTCAAAAAAAGCTTGGGCCACGCCCAGATCGGTCTCCCTTAGGGGTTTAACTCAAAATTTCCGACGAGCAACCCCACCCCTTTCATTTGCGGAGTCTTCCCCCCCTCGCCCAAGGAAAGAATAGTCCATTATCATTGTTTGCTATTGTCATCGCCCACAATCTAAAAGATAAACTCCTATGATGAATACTGCACACGTTTCTTTCAGGTCCCAGTTGTTAAAAAGGTGGATAATGTTATTCACGGGAAAAATTTCTATCCAGTGGACAACGCAATTGGTTTTCCCAACACTTCTCTGCTGGATCATGATAGAGATTTATCCACGGATAGCGCTATCCATAATTTGAACACTGTTCCCGTTTAAACTGGGACCGCACGATCATACTTTCAACACTGAGTTTAGTTACAGCAGCAGTTTACTATAGTTAGATTTTATGTGGATTAGGATGAAGAAGAAGTCATTTGAACGGATTCGTATCCAGTCTCCAGTCGCTTTCCTGTATTCGTGCTGTGATTAATGGGAAGGATTTAGTGAGTCCAAATGCATCAAGGAAAGGAAGGGAGAAAAATGCCACGCAACCGTTACTTTTCTTGTTTCTTTCCCAAGAGCCTCAGTATGTGTCTCGTCTTAGGGAAAGTTAAACATTTTGTATCCGAATGAAAGATGAAAAGAAATGTTCTTACATTGAAGTTCATACTTTGATAAGACAGCAACAAAATCCCTTTGAAATTTGCCAAACGATCGTGTTCTTTCTTTTCAGGTGCAAGATACATAGATGAGTGCCCTGTGGAAGACATGATCCCAATTTACTTAATAGTGGCTGCATCGGCTGGACTCTTCAATACTTGCTGCTCAGGCGCATTGATATACCAAAGTGGAGATGACAAGCAGACCCTGAATCCCTTCACCGCTCTCATGCAACTCTTCCATTTTGCTTGGTTCATTGCTGGAAATGTGTGGATTTATAGTATCTACGAGCCTAACTACACTGACCCTAGCAGCCCAGATTTCTGCAACAAAACGCTGTATCTATTCGCATTCTGGGTTACTAATTCGTATTATATCTTGTTTGGCGTCGTACTTGGAATCGTGAAATGTTTTACATGTTGTACATGTTGTATATGTACATGTTGTTTGGGTTTGACGGTAACACCTTGTAGCCAGAGTCTGGCGTAAAGTACAAACGAATAGATATTTCCATGTTTTTTTTTTTTTTTTTAACTTTATGACAACTAGTATTTAGCCATATGTACTAACTAGGGAAAATCGTATATCTCTGACTGACCAATCGAAAACATTTTTTATCCAAACCATTCCCCCCAAAGTCAGCTTTGCAACGTGCTAGAAGTAATTCTCAACCTCTAGCTTTGGTATATTGCTCATCAAACTGCATTTCGCAGAAACTTGCTGCAAATGCAATCCTCGAAACTTTGCAGTTGTCTGAATGCCAATTTTTTTCGGCATTTCAACAAAGACTGACCAAAAACAGCCATTTCAACCCCAGTAAAAATAGTTACCATTGATCTCAAATTTCGTACTTCCGTTTAGCTTATAAAAGAACGCCTTAAACTCAATAACCACTGCATGCTTGCGTAGCGCGGGCGCGTTTGTCAGTGCTAGGCAATCCTACGTACATGACATTGTTTTGCGCAAGTGTGAAACTCACTGAAGCTTGCAGATATGAACCACCCAGTCATTTCCCACATTTTCATATCCTTTTATCCCATGCGTGGTCCTCGTCGGCCAGAAGTTAATTTGATACCAAAAAAGTTAGTCTTAGATTCATAAATGATGTGGTAAACAACTCATTGTTTTTTGGTGGATGAGAGCTGGACTTTCTATGAAAACTTCACCACGATAATAATAATGATACTAGCAATAATTTTGACTCGTTTGCGAAGAATGCAAAAAGCCACAATCTCGCTGTCGCTCAACATAGCATGTTGTCTCAAGCGGGCAACTGTAACTCACTTGGCCACCTCATCTACGCTGTGCGTCCTCCTGTGTGGTTCATGACACGCATCTTTACGTTTCAGATTGCAATAAAAAAAACTTATGACAGCTTAGCTTAGGCTACAATGTTATGGTATGGGGCTGGACCCGATGAATTTTTTGTAATAAAGGTAAAATTTAAAAAAAAATTGTAAAAATTTAGATAGAAAAACTTGATAATACAATAAACATTTTGATACAATTGAATTATAGTTTACAAACTATGCACTGAAGACCCATCGCTGAATTAGAAGGATATAAAAGAAACTATTTTGCAACATCCGGTTTTGTCAGACTGGTCATGCGCATGCGCCCTAGTTGGCGAAACGAGTGGTAAAGTCGTGACTCGAACTCATTTAGCTTATAGCTGAGTTTACAGTTAATTATGGAAATCGGCGCAACCTACAGATTAGCCGACAGTTATGGGCTAGCAGATTGGTGACTTATTTGTAGGTTGCGCGCACTATGCATGATTTCCAGAAGAGTAATGTCAAACTGTGTTGCATGCGATTCTGTGTTTGTCCTTATATTCTTCTCGGTAAGTGTTATCAACAGCGGCCTTCGGCTCGACTGATAACCGTACTTACCTCGACTTTGAATATTCCAGATATCACAAAAACCTCATCTAATTATTGTTGAATATTTGACCGTACATGTCTTGCTTAACTAGCCACCTGTTTGGTCAACATCCGTGTTGAGAGCAAACAAACGCGTATAACACGTCGAAAACAAACAGGCCAGTGACAAATAACAGGGCGAGTCCCAGGAAATTGTTATCGATTTCTGAGACAGGGTAAGTAGTGTCTGTTTCGACTTCTTTCTTTAGTGACATTCCTCGCCTGTAAACTGAAGGACCTTTTCATCTTTTAAAACGGTTTCTTTCTCATGGTAACTTCAAATGTTCACAGCAATTAATATTGCCAAGCAGAGGTTGAAAAAAAAAAACAGAAAAGTGTACTGGATCTCAAATTCAAGGTGTAGGTATAGAACACACCCCCTTGAACCTGTCCCGAGTGCAAAAACAAACTTCAAGTTTCGTCTTCTAATGATGAACTTAAAAAATCAAATGTTTTACTCGCCTTGCAATGATATACACTTATTATACAATTTTGCCTTCATTAGGCATCCGTGCGGATACACACGCATTAGTCCGATCAGCAAACCTTCCGCTAGCCACTAGCTTGGAAAATTACTGTTGAATTTTTGTGAAGGGAACAAGTACGTCCACTCTAAATATGTGCTGAGATTATATATGTCCATGACTAAGATTACTTTTCATAATAAAGATATTTTTAAAATGACTAATTGATACAGTCAAAATCGCCAAAAAAAAAATGAAAAGTTCAGTATAGTTTGTTTAAGCTTTAACTGTATGTTCACGAAATTTGACATTGGCAAGCAGTCGGAGGTTGAGAAAGGCACCTAGTATACCAGTGTCTCAAATACAACTTATGAAGGTAAAAAGATCGCCAGCTAGATAGAGCACACGTGCGAAACGATTGTTAAATCAGAAGAATAACGTTAAATACGTCAACGTTTCAGCAGCTGTAATTTTGTATATTTGACCGTACTTTGACAATAGCGTGACGTCACAGCATGGCGGGTTAAAAGCTTTGGACTGGTTTAACTTCCGTGTTGAGAGTATAAGAAACGCGTATAAAGCGGCGAAAGCTGACACGCCAAGCCAAAAAAAGCGAGTCCCTGGAAATTGTTACTGATCTTAGTCAGAGTGAGTTGTGTCTCTTGGGATGTAAAGAGTGTAATTGTAGAGTTGATCGATCATTTACTATGAAGCTGATTTTACTTTGTTTCCCTTTTAAGTGTACGCGTTAGCAGTTGCTATAACTGCAAAGTGTCTTCCTCGGTAAGGTCATGAAAAAAATCGCTTCACCTGCGTAAGAAAGAAAGTCAGATCAGCAAGAACTGATACATTCATTACAAATTCTCTCGTTGGTGGTTAAATGGTCAGAGTACTAATATACACAGCGTGTGAACAGAATTCTTACGTTTTAGAAGTGTAAGTAATTATGAGCAACAAATATCGTCTTCGCGTTGAAGGCAGTGAACTGTGTATTACAATTTGTTTCGTCAGTAACAGCCGTCACTAGAAAATGGACTTTGATAAGAAAATTGGATAACGTTGTCATAACCAAGTCATCAATAAAATAATACGATTTTATGTTGAAATCTTTTAAAACAATGTCTTCATGGGAGTTGCAACAATTCACAACATTTTATATTGTCAACCTGAGACGCTGAACATGAAAGAAACTGAGAAAGTATACCGGGCTCTCAGATCAGTTCAAGGTTTAGGTGTTAGAAGAATGACGGCCGCTAGCTAGAACCAAGTAACATGCCTAAAATTCTTGAGTTAGTCCTTTAAAGACGAACGGCTAAAAATATCAATATCAAATACTTGAGCCTTGATAATTATACTATTTACATCATTTACTTGGCAGGTCGTAGACCAGGTGAGATTCACGTACGATTGCCACAGTGCTGTTAGGAAAGGAAGACATATCCAAATCTCAGTAACGATCGATCAGCAGATATGGAAAACTCTTGGATTGTTTTTACGATGACACGTGAGTTTTCATCTTGTGGTCGCGGTGATTATAGTCTACTTTAATCTTAACAAAATTTTAACAACTTAGGCCGAGACTGGGTTCTCCTTTTTTTTCTTTGTTTCGCGGAAGAGAAGTTAAAGCATGTCTTTAACTCCATTAAATCACTTCATGTAAGAGTATCGGGTTTCCTGAATCCAGGAAAATTCTGCTCGTGGAATCCAGAATCCTGGAATTTTCGCTTCTGGAATCGCTTTCGGTGTACAGACGAAACGTCCCCTAAAATTTTCTTAATGAAAGCAAGGCTACTTCATGTCTTCGTACTTTCAACCGGACCCATAAGTGTAGCTAACACTTTCACGGACTAGACGGAAAAGCCACGTGAAACTTTCGTGGCGACCAAAGTTCCCCTAAGACATCCGAACAGACAAATAGTTTTTAGGGCAACTCCAAATTAACCAAACAGGCTTCTAAAGAACAGAGAAAACCATTTGAGACACTTTTGGCGTATTTGGAATTATTAGGTCGTTGGGTGCCCCTCCTGTCATGTTGTTTTAAGTGAACAGTGTGGTTCAATTTGTTTCTTTAGTAACAACAGACTTCGATAAGAACGTAATTCAGCAATTTTAGGACTTTTTCAAGTCTCTCAAGGGCAGGCTCAACTGTTCATAACAACTTATATTGGTAAGCATCAGGCTGGACAAAAGAAAGAAAAGCATCACGGGCTCTTAAATTCCAAGGCGTAGGTACAAACCACGGCCGCTAGCTGAAACCGAGTCACTTGCCTATAATTTGTGATTAACGTCTTCTAAAGATGTCTAAAAGTATGAAAATAATGTTGTATTAGCCTTGATTAATTTAGTTTGTCGCTTGAAAAGGCATTCGTGCGGATCCACACGAATTACTTCGAATATTAAAACTTCCGCCACTTACTTGGAAAATTACTGTTTATTGTGACGAGAACAAGTTGCACGTATAAGTGACCAAATTATACGTGCAGAAAAGCATGCTTTGTTGCTAGAAAGATTTCAGAGTTGAGCCGGAATAGGGGTCTAAGTTGCCCTCTTGAACCTCACCTACGCTAATCTTCCGTAAACATCTTAAAGGAGCTGTGTCACGAAATTCAGCCAAATTAGGAAATTACAAAATGCCTGTTAAATTAAGAGAAACACAAAAATAGCCGCTTAAAACTTTAAAGGAAGGTTAAAATAACATAACAGAAATAACAGATGCCATGGGCAAAACTGAAGAAGATTGAAACGGACTGAAATTAGGGTTAGTGAAAACTGTTCAGCCAAACAGTTTTTCAAAGGCGATCCCTGCGCTTGCAACTTCAAAAATAATGCTCAGTAGACATATTTATTTGTCTCGGATCTCTGATTTGTCATTTACATGTAATTTCTTTGCTTACTTTAAGTTCCGTAGCGATTGAGGGCGAGTGATTGGCAACTAATACAACAAAATGAACTGGACTGCCGTGACACAGCCCCTTTAACTAACTTAGAAAATTTCTATCTATCATGTTTCGTGAGATATTGCTTGAGAGTAAAAGTAGTGTTTGGTAAAGGAAAATAAGTCGTAATGGCAGCGACGAATAAAGCCTAGTGAAACGTGGAAAAGAGTTCTGGTACCTCTTCGCATCTGCTTAGCGGGTTGCGCATGCGCCTTCCACATTGCATAACCCAAGTCCCAGGCCTCCACGGATACAAAAAACTCCTATTTGCAAGCAAACTTTTCCTTTTATTTATTTGCTACTGCTGTCATTAAATATGTTCACTTTGAAAAAGAGTTCGGCTTTCTAGTTAGTGAAGTTTTACCAAATTATGGCTGTAGAGAAATGATGTGTTCAGCATGTCACAAACACGGGACAAAAAAAAAATCTAAGTACCTGACAGGAACTGAACCTGTGCTCATGACCTTCTGTGCACAAATCGGATGCTCTAACCACTGAGCTACGAAGGATTCGTGACGAGGTGGCCCATATACAAGGTTCTTCCCTTATTGACAATTTTTCCTGCGGGAGAGAATAAATCAGTTGACCTTCACGCGATCATTCCTTACAGAAAATGCAAAATCATCAATCTGTTTTGGCGGTTTTTAATAATCATTTACATCATTTCTTTAGCAGATTGTTAACCAGATTCTCGTTGGCTTACCGCAGTATAATATATCCAAATCAAACTAATCAGCAGATATGGGGGTTTCTTGGATGGTTCTCTTGGGGTCACGTGAGTTTTTAATAATTTGTTTTACTTCACCCTTTGAATATTATAAGATTTTATTCCTAGTCTTTTTATCGAGCACTAGCCTGAGTGGAGAATTACTTTTCCTCTCTTCCATCTTTTCGGTAGGGATCTTTAAAGCATGTTTTAAGGTGCTGTTTAATGTTTCATGTATCTTATCGGTAATTTCAGAAAAACGATTAAATGAATCCTACAGCCACAGTCTTTTAATTTTACGTTAATGAATTGCCTTGTTTTCTTTTATAGTGATAACTGCCATTGTGATTTTATGCCTCGTGACATTTCCTCTTCAGATAGCCATGATAGTCATGGGTAAGTTTTTCCAGTCAATTAATTTGTAATAGTTCCACCATAGAATAGTCCAGTACCATTGCTCATTATTATTCTGTCAATCAAATTCTTTTCTACTGGCTATGATGCTGACTACTGCCTTGGTTGTCAAAACCTGAATCATTACAATCATGACCTTGATAATCATTTCCTACTGAGTAATAACAGAAATGACAATGTTAAAAGAACTGAGATATAAATGTACTGCCTTTGTCTTTCAAACACTCGTGTGGCTCGAACTCGCCCCACGTAACTGAGGGAATCTTTTCCATCTGGATTCTGGATTCCACGCCGTGGATTCGGGACTGCATGTACTGGATTCTAGCCTTTGTCAGTAGAACTTGAATTTTGGATTCCAAACGTTAGTGGGATTCTGGATTCCTTGAGATGTATTCCCGATTTCAAAGCTCAGGATTCAGGATTCCACAAGCAAAAATTTCGCGGATTCCGGAATTCGATTTCTGTTACATGTGGAGATCGAATGGCCACGTAAGATGGCGGTCCGATCTCTTGTACAAGATGCAAGAATGGTTTCCTCATATAGTACTTTCGTGCTTAATACAATGACAATCAAATAAAGTACATTTTTTCTTTTGTCTTAGGTGCAAAATACAAGGATGACTGTCCTACGGAAAACATGATCCCAATTTACTTAATAGTGGCCGGATCAGCTGGTCTGTTCAGTATTTGTTGCGCCGGGGGGGTAAGATGCACAAGTCAGGAAGATGATCAGCAAACCGTGAACCCGTTCAGCGGTCTCATCCAACTCTTTCTGTTCGCTTGGTTCATTGCTGGAAATGTGTGGATATACAGTAACTACGAGCCTAACTACACCGACCCCAGTAGCCCAGATTTCTGCAACAAAACGCTGTATCTATTTGCCTTCTGGGTTACTAATTCGTATTATATCTTGTTTGGTTTCGTGTTAGGAATTATGTGTTTAATAGTAGCCTGCGCTAGCCAGAGTCAGGTGGGGGTCTAAATTCTAATTGAAGTAAACGAATATAACTTTTTAAGGCCTTTTTTTGTCAACTTTCAAACAACTTCTTCTAAGCTAAATGACCCTTTATCAGGAAATTTGTAGTCATTTAAGTGGCATAGTGTTTCGTTTACCGCATTAATAATTCAGTGTTTTTCGGTTGACAACAACTGGAAATTCTGTGAAAATTACACGAATATGATAATCAAGTAATACTAGTAATTGTAGCAGTTGTATAAGTTTAAAATAATAATAACAATGATAATAATAACAGAGCTTATTTTTAGAAACATCAAGCTTGCGAATGGCATTACGAAATTACTACAACAATATTATGATAAATAACAATTATTCGAAATTATTCACTGAAGTGGAGGTGGCTAATGGTGGTGGATTTACCTCCACTGAGGTGAATAATTGTTTTAGTATATACTAAAACAGTGAGATAATTGAGCACAAAAATCATGGTTTTTAACTCATTTACTGCTGCCAACGATTTCAATTTTAGCGCACAAATGACCTAACGGCCGTCGCGTTTTCTTGTCGACAAATAAAACTTTCGAATGCATTTGTTTAGCTTCTGTGGGGAAATTTCTTCAAACGGGAGTTATGAGTTCCATTTTTATTTGAAACCATTCTGTAAAAAACTATTAAATTTAGTTTTAAGCTTATTTATGAACATGTCAGCTAAATAAAGTGCGTAACACAAGAACTAATTTCATTTGTAAACAGCTTACCTTACATAAAATGTGTGTTACGTCTCTCCTGTGTGGTCCATGGGCCGATTTATGGCCTTTTTATGAGAGAGAACACCCATACCATACAACCCATAGAATGGCCTAAAATCGGCCCATGGACCACACAGGAGAGACGTAACGCACATTTTATGTAAGGTAAGCTGTTTTTTTTTTCTTGAAATCCTTTCATTTTCGTAGGTTACGGAAACGATAGGTTTTTTCCCATACGAATCCGTATATTTCGAATTTTACGCAACAATGCCGATGTTCGCCAATGCTTTTATTTCGAGCTTGGGCTACCTGTACTCAGACGTGCTCAAACTCCGGATATCTCCAGTCGTCTGTCAGCCAGTCGTCTCGTGTAAAATCCTTTAACTATAAAGACTTTGCTTTTCAGTTTTCATCCGATGAATTATAGTACAGAATCTTTTTTTTTTTCAATTTTTAGAATGTACTAAGACCGTGGATCACTTGTAATGTTTTAATTTTATCCCAGATAATCAGTGCATGTTCAAGGAGTAGCGAAATAACGTCATTTACAGCTAAAATTTGCCCTCTTTCATTCTTTGAATTTTTTTAACGGTGAATGAACATTTGGAGAATCCAACAATAATATTCAGAAACAAGCTGTTTATAGTATCAACCTTGCACTTAAGATCTTTAATTTTATCCCCGCAAATTCGGCAAAGTGATGCGAGATGTTAGACGTGAATATCCATAAGACTATAATAAAGTTGTTTTGGCCTTGAAAAGAAAAAAGGCAAAGGCTCGTATTAATGCAAAAAAAAAGTAATACCACGGCTCTGCCATGTCTGGGTGAAACCCGGGAGCGGAACACGTACGTGTTTTGGACCTCGGAATTCAAAAATTGTCCAAAATTCTAGGTTGTCTACCATCCCCACGTTCAACATGATGAAAGTTAATCGAAAACTTCATAAAAAATCTGTGAATCGAAAAAATAATAGATACTTCTTCACCTACCTTGAAAACCGACCAAAATCTCGCCTACATCGCGTTGTTTAAAAGACGGACATAAGCCTGTGCTGAATACTTCACGAGACACTTCCAATATTGCTTCCGATACGCTGTCCACTTAAAAATATTGTGGATGCCTCATGAAAAGTTTTAAAATATGCCTGAGAGCCTCGAAACGGTGACTTTGGTAGTTTAGGTAATCTATCCGCCATTTTCCCCGAGAACAATAGCTCCATGACGTCGCAACTGTCCTTAAATTTTAGGGATATTAGTATTCCGGACTGTTAACGCGTATGCGAATGAGCAAAAATGACGTCAGCAAGGATTCGCCTATTACCCAGTGCGCACAGATAATGAAAAAGAAAACTTAAAAATAAAACTGTTTAAACCTTAAAAACGCTAAATTAAATAGTGAGAAAAATGTTACAATAAAACAGTCAAAAACAAACACAAACCATTGCTGCCTCAAGCAAGCCAGCGTTGCAATGGTCAGCTGTCTTCTCTGCACGAAACCGATGCAAAGCGTGGGACAAACACACATAAAGAATCAAACCAGTATCTGACTTAAATAGTTCTGCTGCTTAGTTCCATACTTTCCTAGCAATGAAGCACGGGCGTCCCAGAATATAGTTCATGATTGTGAATGAATAACTATGACCGAGCTTTTTTTCAAAAATAGTTGATTGACTAAAATTATCGATGGGTACGTCAAACTTACTGCTAACCGTGCGTGTCTTTAATGACTTAGCAAAAAAAAAAGTTTTGCTACTTCCGGGTTAAGATTCAAAAAAAGTTATAAAGCGAGGTGGTACGCCAAAGAAAAAAAATAGAGCAAATCCACAGAAACGCGAGGCTAACCAGTGACAAGAAGAGAAAAGAGACGTTTTGTGGATCAAACAACCGAAATCACTTTGTCATTTGCAAGTGATTGTTAGGTAGGCCTTAAATTGAAATCTCATCTCAATATTTTTATTTACGACTTTATTAAATCATCTTTTTAAAACTCCTTGCAGGTACTACAGTTTGTCTAATTCGGTTTGAATAAGAGTTCAGCAGGGATTTCCAGTTCTTCGTGCTTTTATATCAGCAAATCACAAATGTAGAATCATACAAAAATAAAAATTCTGCTTACTACCGACGAAGTACATTTGCATTTCTTGTTCATTCTGAAATCACTGGTGCTCCTTGCAATCTGATTGGCTCTCAGCTTATGCGATTTACTCGAGAAACGCATTGTTTTTTTGCTTTAACTTTCATCATAGCTGTTTTAAATCGCATCATGTCCCTCTACTAAAATCGCATCACTTCATTTTGTTTCAGATGTAAAAGCCTTTCGGTTCCTCTTTTAACCAAGCCGATTACTGTATCAATGTAATTTGGAAGCGATTCCAATCCTGTATTTGGGCGATTAAACTGCGTTTTCTAAATGGGTAAAATAAAATGCTGCGCGCTTATTCGATTTCTAAACCACGCGTATGATTTCAGTTCTTTTAAATTCCCAAATTAATGGCCAACATATGGCCAATAAGAGGTAAAGAGTGTAAACTCCCGTGACCTGCGGAAACCAACCTCTGCCATTTAACTTTATCTTCATGGCTTTAACGTCACTGTCAAACTGAATTTTACACTTATTGGTTTGGCTAGAAAAGTATTTACTATTAGCCAAACGGCACTGGCCATTAAAAATAAGGCCATTGTCACTTAGAATTATTAACCAAAAAAAAATTGTGCTCAGTACTACTTTACTGCGCTCTTACGAGAGTGTTGTTGCGGACGACAAGAGGAGCCTGCAATCCTAATCTCCAGGTTGTTATTACGCGTGCGTCGCATGTATGTAGCCAGCTTTCGTTTGGACTTCCACTCAAGAATGAATGGAATGCACAGAACGCAATTTGATCACTGAAGTGACTTGTGTTCCTAAAGATGGCGATGCTGGAAACCAATGTAACAATTGACCCATATCACTGCTAGCGGTATCATCCAAAGTAAATGAAAGGTTGGCTCACAGACAATTTGTCAAGGTTTTAGACGATAACAACAAGCTATCACAATTCCAAAGTGGCAATCGTAAACACCATTCCACTGAAACGGCTCTTCTGTCTGTCACTGATAACCCATTAAAAGCTATGGATGAAAAGAAGATCTCAATATTGGTGTTGATGAACATGTCAAAAGTCTTTGACAGTATAAACCACTTGTTGTTATTTAAACTTCGTGGTCTTGGTGTGTCTCCATCAGCGCTTGAATGGTTTAAAAGTTACCTAAAAGGAAGGTACCGGTATGTTCGTATTGGGGATGTGGTTCCGCAACCTCTCCCGGTTGATTATGGAGTTCCACAGAGGTCCATTCTTGGCCCTGCTCTGTTTACTGTTTATATAAATGATTTATTAATTGTACCTAAACTTTGTCAAACTGCTTGTTACGTTGATGATTCTAAACTTTACTTGAAATTTAAAACTAATGAGCTATGTAACGCAGTCTCCGCAGTTAACTCTGATCTCAACGAAATCTGTAGGTGGTGCTGTCACAATTCACTACTTGTGAATCCAGATAAAACTACACTTCTTGTCATAGACGTGCCGCAATTGCTACGACAGTTACCTGACTTTACAATAACACTTTGCGGCAAACCAATATCATCGACACCTGTAGCAAAGAATCTTGGAGTGTTTTTAGATCAGTGCCTCTCCTATGATGAACACATACGTAAAACTGTTGCTAGTTGTAAGAACAAACTGATCCAGATCAATAAGGAAACACTTTTGTTAATCATTAATAGCTTTGTTTTTAGCGAGCTGTTTTATTGCTCCTAGGTTGGAGCAATACCTCGGCATTCAGCTCCAAAGCTTCAGCTTGTTCAAAATTTTGTAGCCAGGATTATCTTGGGCTTTCGCAAATATGACCATATCTCTGCAGGTCTAAGATCACTTGTGGCTAAGTGTCAAACAAAGACTTATGGTCAATGATGCAGTTATGATGCATAAATGTCTCAAAGGTCTGACACCTAGCTACTTGTCAGATAAATTTTCAACTCGACCTATTGTCCATGATAGACAGACAAGATATAGAGATAGCCTCAATATTCCATCTTGTAGAATTAATGCTGGCCAACGTGCTTTTTATTACCGTGGTGTGAAAATATGGAATAATTTAAGTAAAGACTTAAAGGAAATCATAAATACTAAAGTTTTTAAGAGACGTCTTATTAATGAACTGATTTGTAACATGAACTAGATTAGATGTTGAAATTTGTACAAAGTTACCATTTAGTTATTGTTGTACATAGTTTATTTAAGTCATTTAATTAAATAATTAATTTATTCATCCATTTAATTTATTTTATTTAATTTTAATATTGATGCTGAAAACTAATGAAATAGGAATTTAACTAATGACATAGGAATTGAAACGTTTCATTAAACAAGCAACTCATTTTGTCATTTAGTGACTCTGAGGTAAGCCTTCTATTGAAAACTTATTTCAATCCATATATTTGCTATAATCTTTTAAAAGCTTTTTGGTGATGCTGTTGAATTTTAAAGATCGTCGCTTTTTCAATGCAGACAACTGCTCGATCAGTTTGAATAGGAGCTAGGGGTTTCCTGTTCATGATTCTTTACTGACCGAATCATGGCTGTAAAATAAACTCGAACTCATCGCCATCTTACCGACGAGGCGCACTTGAATTCCTCGTTCATTCTTCTGAAATTGCGAATTCCGACTCTAATTATTAACTTGGCAGGCCGTTGACCATTTTAATTTTTTTCCGATTTGTTGCAGGTATACCCAAGAAAATCCAAATCAAACTAATCGACAGACATGGGAGCCAATGAGGACATGTCTTGGAAGGAGGGGAGTTTTCTGTCATTACGTAAGTTTTTTTGTTGCTTATTAAACTTGACTTCTTAATCGGATGTGAAGTTGAGCAGAGACTGAATGCTTTTTTCTACGTTTTCTTCCCGAAACGTTCAGTAAGAACAAGTTTTCAAGTCTAACGAAGTAATGTCTGAAAGCGACGTAAAGAACCCTAATTAATAATGCCGGGGCCTTTCAATCTACTGCAGTTAATAAAGTAGCATTTTTCTTTTTACAGGTGCGATTTTATCTGTCCTGACGTTTCCACTTCAGATAGCCATGATAGTTATTGGTAAGTTTATGAACAGACCTGGTACATACTTGTGGCAGGTGAGCACATTCACCAAGCCCCGTGATTTGCGAAGCTGTACAAAATAAAACTCTCAAGGCAGCAGAGTTGAAAAGAATAGCCATAGCCAAAGGGTGCAAATGAAAGGAATTTATTTCACAAACGGAGCTTGGTACGTGGTACCAATACTATTGATCAGAATTATTCTGTCTGCCATAGTCTTTGACTGTCTCTGATGAAGGCTACCGCAAAAATTGATACACTCATCAATCGGACGATAATATTCCACTTGCTCGACAAACAAACTTCAAGTTTCGTCTTCAAATGATGAACTTAAAAAATCAAATGTTTTACTCGCCTTGCGATGATATACACTTATTATACAATTTTGCCTTCATTAGGCATCCGTGAGGATACACACGCATTACTACGATCAGCAAACGTTCCGCTAGCCACTAGCTTGGAAAATTACTGTTGAATTGTTGTGACGGGAACAAGTATACGTCCACTCTAAATATGTGCTGAGATTATATATGTGCATGACTAAGATGGCTATCTTTAAAACAAGGAACGGGGAATCGGGGAATGGGAATGGGGAACGGGGATCGGGGAATCTTTAAAATACGGAATCTTAAAAAGCGGGAATCTTTTAAACGGGGAATCTTTAAAAGCGGGAACCTTTACAACGGGGAATCTGTAAAAGCGCGAATCTTTGAAACGGGGAATCTTTAAAAGCGGGAATCTTTAAAACGGGGAATCTTCAAAAGCGGGAATCTTTAAAAGCGGGAATCTTTGAAACGGGGAATCTTTTAAAACGGGGAATCTTTAAAAGCGGGAATCTTTAAAATGGAGAATCTTTAAAAGCGGGAATCTTTAAAATGGGGAATCTTTAAAACGGGGAATCTTTAAAATGGGCAATATCCGACACGATCCTGTTCATAAAATTTGCGTCCATCCCATTATAATCCCCTGTGTCAAGGCAACTGACAAAGTCTTTTAATAAACTGACCTTTCCCTCTCCTCCGAAAACGCTCAGGCCAGAATAAACATACTCCAGGATAACTGCGACTGGCTCGTGACAAACAGCTTTAAATTTTACTATATTACCGTGATCGAGGTCATGCAGAAAACGAGCTTCTTTAGTGAATGCATCGATAAATTTCTTTACAAGAACTGACTCGCCTGAATTCCTGGCCAGGTCTTTAGCAGACTTTGTCACAAAAACCGCTCCGAACGAGTCTTGTCCAACCACATCCTGTTCCCCCTAGATCATTCCATTTAAATTCTGGAAGGCCTTCAAAGCGAACGATTCGCTTCTTCTTCACCGTCAATGCCAAAGGCACTTTAAAATTTCCAGGAGACAACATGGCGTAGAAAGAGGTAAAACGAAGCACGTAATGGCTACAAATACTCAAATATTCCCGCCAAAATGCTGCGCAAAAAATGAGAATTTCTCTGTAGAACACTCAGTCTTTTTAAGAGCGACCGCCAAGAAAAATTGAGCAAATTCTCGATTTTTCTGCAAAAGTTTCACAAATGCTCTTTTAATTTAGAGAATAAGAAGAATTCAGTTTGTAAGTTTAGAAGTAGTGTCAGGCGGTTTCGGGGGAGGACTCCCGTATAAAGGGAACGGGGATATTTATCATTTCTCGTGTCGGAGTGCAAATTGCAGATTAATTTTGGGATGGATCGCTCAATCTTGAAGGACGTATGCTCGGGGAAAGCTCCAATAAAAAAGTGACGTAGACGCTCGTCGGAAAATTAAAATTTTAAAAACCTCTAACGACCAGCGTGGGTCAGGAGACCATGACAGACTATTATCAGACCTTTAATGATTATTATTGGCCGAGATGTCATGTGCTTTTTTAAAAAAGTAATTGCATTTTTATTTTTATAGGTAATAATGTACACGAAAAACATGACTACAACAGCAAATTTTGACAGCGCTCGCGTTTTTAGTTCATTTAACTGATTGGCTGAAACACACCTCTACCTTTGCCAAATTCAAACTTTTAAGACCAACGCTTTCAAAATCATTAAGCTAAGAACCTGGATTGATTTCACACCAGCCTCTTAAAGATAACTAGGTTTACAATAATCAGCAAACGTAAGGGTTTTCAGAATCATCCTCGATAGCGTTTACAAAAGATTCCCCATTTTAAAGATTCCCGCTTTTAAAGATTCCCCGTTTTAAAGATTCCCGCTTTTAAAGATTCCCCATTTTAAAGATTCCCGCTTTTAAAGATTCCCCGTTTAAAAGATTCCCGCTTTTAAAGATTCCCCGTTTTAAAGGTTCCAGCTTTCAAAGATTCCCCATTTTAATTCCCGCTTTTAAAGATTTCCCATTTTAAAGATTCCCGCTTTTAAAGATTCCCCATTTTAAAGATTCCCCGTTCCCCGTTTCCCGTTCCCCATTCCCACTCCCCGATTCCCCGTTCCTTGTTTTAAAGATAGCCTGACTAAGATTACTTTGCATAATAAAATGACTAATTGATACAGTCAAAATCGCCAAAAAAAAAAATTGAAAAGTTCAGTATAGTTTTTTTAAGCTTTAACTGTACGTTCACGAAATTTGACATTGGCAAGGTAAACTCCTGGATTGTTTTTGAGATGACACGTGAGTTTTCATCGTGTGGTCGCGGTGATTATAGTCTACTTTAATCTTAACAAAATTTTAACAACTTAGGTCGAGACTGGGTTTTCCTTTTTTTTCTTTGTTTCGCGGAAGAGAAGTTTAAAGCATGTCTTTAACTCCATTAAATCACTTCATGTAAGAGTATCGGGTTTCCGGAATCCAGGAAAATTCTGCTCGTGGAATCCAGAATCCTGGAATTTTCACTTTTGGAATCTGGAATCCTGGGCTTCGGAATCCGGAATACAGCGCAAGGAATCTGCAATTCCAATGATGACTGGAATCCGGGCCAATACCTACTGACAAAGAATCTAGAATCCAGTACCTGGAATCCAGAATTCAAAACTGTCTTGGAGAACACCACCTAGAGCTAGGTACCGTCTGAAGCGATTGTTGAAACGAGTAAAATTACTTTCGTTACGTCAACGTTTCAGCAGTGATAATTTTATCCAGCCACCTCCACTTCGGTGAATAATTGTTATATATTTGACCGTAGGTGACTTGCATGACTGGACACCTGACTTCCGCATTGGAAGCAAACGAACGCGTATAAAGCGGCGAAAGCTGACACGCCAAGCAAATAATAAAGCGAGTTCCAGGAAATTATTTCTGATCTTAGTCAAGGGTAAGTATAGTTAAGTGTCTGTTTTGATGTTAAGAGGCTAGAGTCTAACAGTAGAAATGAAAGATCTTTCACTACGAAGCTTTTATTTTACCATGTTTTTTCCCTTGAAGTGTATTAACAGTTGCTATAATTGCAAATTGCTGTGAGTCATGGAGGTCATGAGAAACATCACTACACCATTGACGAACCAAAAAACTGTATAAGCAAATAATAAACGGTAGTACAAAATTCTCTCGTCGCTGCCGTTAATGGTCAGCACTATGTACAAAGAGTGAACAGAATTCTACAGTTTTAGAGTAAGTGATTATGAGTACAAATCATGTCAGCTGTCATGTTGTTTGAAGTGAACAGTGTAGTTCAATTTGTTTCTTTAGTAACCGATTTTGATAAGAATATGATAACATTTTCATAACGTTATCAATAAAGTAATGCAGCAATTTTAGGGCTTTTTCAAGTCTTTCAAGGGCAGGCTCAACTGTTCATAACAACTTATATTAGTAAGCATCAGGCTGGACAAAAAAAAAAGAAAAGCATCACGGGCTCTTAAATTCCAAGGCGTAGGTACAAACTGCGGCCGCTAGCTGAAACCGAGTCAGTTGCCTACAATTTGTGATTAACGTCTTCTAAAGATGTCTAAAAGTATGAAAATAATGTTGCACTAGCCTTGATGAATTTAGTTTGTTGCTTGAATAGGCATTCGTGCGGATGCACACGAATTAGTTCGAATATCAAAGCTTCCGCCACTTACTTGGAAAATTACTGTTTGTTGTGACGAGAACAAGTTGCACGTATATGAGACCAAATTATACGTACTGAAAAGCATGCTTTGTTGCTGAAGAGATTTCAGAGTTGAGCCGGATTCGGGTCTAAGTTGCCCTCTTGAACCCCACCTAGTACGCTAATCTTCCGTAAACATCTTAAAGGAGCTGTGTCACGAAATTCAGCCAAATTAGGAAATTACAAAATGCCTGTTAAATTAAGAGAACCATAAAAATAAACGCTTAAAACTTTAAAGGAAAGTTAAAATAACATAACAGAAACAACAGACGCCACGGATGGGCAAAACTGAAGAAGAATGAAACGCACTGAAATCAGGGTTTTTGAAAACTGTTTAGCCTAACATTTTTCAAAGTCGATCCCTGCTGCTTGCAACTTCAAAAATAATTCTCAGGAGACATAGTTATTTGTCTCAGATCTATGATTTTGTCATTTACATGTAATTTCTTTGCTTACTTTAAGTTCCATAGCGACTGAGGTCGAGTAATTGGGAAAATTAAACAAAATGAACTGGACTGCCGTGACACAGCCACTTCAAGGTGGCTCGATACAGTTTTTCAAGGCCAACACCTTCCAAGTTTGAGCATAAACTACGTCGCCATAAACAACGTTTTGGAAAAATTGCCACCACAGATGTATTAGATAAAGATGAAAATCTTTTATGATCAGGGTTGCAATGACATCGGAGTTGTCATAGCAACGAAATGACGCTATTACCTATTTTACTTACAGAAGTATTTCTCGGCACTGGGAACTGTTCTTCCAAAATCATTCACGGGAGCTTTTTCCTCCAATAGCGGCCTCGATGTTCGTGAAGTTTAAGCGAAATCTGTAAGAGCGTTATCGAGATATTTTGAGATAAAGATTTTGTGGTTAGAAATACGGTAAAAATGGATAATCTTGATGTTTGGTTGTTATCTGTAGAAAATGAGGCGCTTTTGACATGCAATTTCACCTCATAGTGGTTTCAATCTTTGTGTGAACGTGTGTGAAAGACCGTGGAGATAGCTCCAGCCGATTGCTAGAAAGAAGGATTTGATTAGTATGTATCGAGGCGCTTTTGTTAGCGGTTTTTGAACATTTTGGTCTACTTTAACAAATTAGCGAATAATTTTTAAACTGCTTGATAGATTTTTTTTAAAAATTTAATATTTTTGAGGTTAATGTTTCTGTTATAAAACCTTTTAGTTTCAAGATTATTGATATATTTTCACTTTGAAAAAGAGTTCGGCTTTCTAGTTAGTGAAGTTTTACCAAATTATGGCTGTAGAGAAATGATGTGTTCAGCATGTCACAAACGAGGGACAAAAAAAAATCTAAGTGCCTGACAGGAATTGAACTTGTGATCACGACCTTCTGTGCACAAATCGGATGCTCTAACCACTGAGCTACGAAGGATTCGGGCGAGGTGGCCCATATACAAGGTTCTTCCCTTATTGAGAATTTTTTCTGCAGGAGAGAATAAATCAGTTAAACTTCACGCGATCATTCCGTACAGCAAATGCGAAATCATCAATCCGTTTTGGCGTCTTTTAATGAGACATTTACCAGCGGGTAAATGCAGTTAATGGAGCATGAAGCCCCAGGGGGGTAGGCCGAGAAAGCCTGCCCCGTCTTAGGCTCGGTGATATCTTGAAAGCCTGATTCATTAAATGAAAGCACTCTATTCTTTAAGCAGAAAACAAAAGCTTTTCATGGCTAGAACCTCACTAATTTGTCGCATGTTTGTCATCGTGTATTTTCTTAGCTTCGCAAAGATTGGTCCCTGTTTTCAAAGCCCTATTCAGAGCTATTCATGGCTAGACCTTAATCATGATAAGTTGAGATAGTTTATAGTACAACTGTGCCTATTGGCCGTACTTTGAGACACTGTCTGACTATATAAAGCTTTGCCAATGCCACTCCTAGTCATTATTTGGTTAGCTTGCACGAAAGCAATCATTTAAAGTAGTTTTGTTATGGCTCGTCCACGTTCCCAGCCTGCGACATCGCGTCAAAGTACTGACCTTTCGAAGCTTTCCAGCGAAGTCCTCCGGCTTCGCTTACAACAAATGAATCTTCCCGTCACGGGAAACCACGCTCGCCTGGTCGAAAGGCTCCGTTCCGCGAATGGAACCCGCCCGCTCTCTGCAATAACGCGAAACAAACGGGCTGATGGTCGAGTGGCCAAGAGGTCATCCACCTCGTCGAAGCGCTCACAACAGGCCGCACGGAGTCGCAATCGTCAATCCGCCACGTCCAATTTGGCTTCCGAACCTCACGATTTGGATCAAGTCTTGGACCACTTCCCCGAGGAGGAGGAGTCCGCCACAAGCGACCTTTTGGTGGATTTAGACGCAGAACCAATGGAGTCCATGGAGTCAAGCGATGCCGTTTTTACCCCGGCTCAACTAGCGGCGATCCAGGACACTGTTTCGTCGACCGTTCAAGCAGCGTTTCAATCGCTCCCACACAACGACGTTATCCCTCCTGCTCCCGCGTTTTTCAGCACTCCAAGTCCTCGTGTTTCTTCTGTGGCGCCTCCGAACGGCCTCAATCGTCCGTTGGACAAAGCCCTCGAGGATAAAATACTCCGCGGTGAGTACGTAGATTTCTCTTTGCTTTTGCCAGAAACACTGTACCAGACCCAGACCCCTGCCCTACAATTGCGTTATGAGGACTCGCCCCCAGGCCACTTGGGCTCCCCGCTTACTGTTGTCAAACGCAAGAAACCAGTTGTAGACTCTTTCCAAAAGTGGTTGGACGCGTTCATGGCGTATATGCTTGTAATCGTCACGGCCTACCCCAACCGGGCGGTGGAGCTCATCAAGTATCAGCAAATCATTAGCCGCGCAGTAACTAAGTTCAAGGGCTTAGCGTGGTACACATACGATGAGCATTTTAGACGCCGCGCGGCTCGCGATCTTACCATCGCATGGGATAGGATAGATATTGAACTTTGGACGGTGACCTTTACGGGTACCGCTAAGCCCCATTGTTCTATATGCTCTAGCCCCTACCACCAATCCGATGACTGCCCCCAACAAGAACCCAGCAAAAAGCCTCGCCGGTCTGCCCTCGTTTGCTTCGATTTCAACAAACCCTCAGGGTGTCAGCGTCGTACCTGTCACTTCCCCCACAATTGCCGCCGCTGTGGATCCAGCAGTCACGCACTCTTCAATTGCCATAGCTCCAAACAGCACGCCACAAGCACCAAATCAGCATCCCCGGGCGATCGCAGCAAAAAATAAAGTGGAACAGCGCCAGAAAAGCAGAGACCAACAGTATCCACCCCTCTTGATGTAGATAAATTAGCGCTTGAATTAGTTAATCACCCTAATCGATCTTTTGTTGATAACTTAGTTAATGCCCTCAGGTACGGGACTCGCATCGGTTACCTTGGTCCTCAAAAATTCCGGGTATCCAATAACTTGATCTCCGCTTCTCAACACCCCGAGGTTATCTCCGCGAATTTAAGCAAGGAAATGTCGTTGGGTAGGGTCGCAGGCCCCTTTTTCTCGCCCCCACTCCCCAATTTCCAGTGCCACCCTATCGGCGTGGTGCCAAAAAAGCACTCTACGGAATGGCGCACTATCTATCACCTATCCTATCCCCCGGGCGACCGCGTAAATGATCATATTCCAAAGGACCCTTACTCTCTTCAGTATGTACGGGTAGACGACGCAATAAGCATTTTGAAGTCCTTGGGTCCCGGGGCGTACATGGCTAAAACCGACCTTAAATCGGCGTTCCGTATTATGCCTATTCACCCGGATGATTGGAACCTGTTGGGTATTTATTGGCAATCACGTTACTATGTAGATCTGTACCTCCCCTTTGGGCTCCGCAGTTCACCCTTCCTCTTTAATCAAATTTCTGAGGCCTTAGAATGGATCTTAAAACACAACTACGGCCTGGGTCATGTTTTACACATCCTGGACGACTTCTTTATCGCAGAGTCTTCTAAGCTGGCCTGCTTGGAGAACTTTAGTACCCTTCTAAAAGTGTTCACGTCCCTTCGGGTACCAATAGTAGCAGCCAAAACCCTGGGCCCCTCCCAAGTCTTGGAATTTATGGGGATTGTGCTTGATAGTACCCGCATGGAAGCTAGGTTGCCGGAAGATAAGCTAGCTCGGATTAGTAAGCTCCTTGATTCCTTTAGTGCCCGCCGCTCAGCCCGTCTAGTAGACCTCCAGTCCCTTATCGGCACGTTGCAATTTGCCTGTAAAGTAGTGGTCCCCGGGCGAACCTTTCTCCAACGCATGATCAATCTCACCAGGGGTGTTCCCAGCCGTTTTCACCATATCCGCTTAAACAAGCAATTCCAACGGGATATTACCATGTGGAAAGTTTTTCTCACCCAATGGAACGGGCGTTCCTTTTTCCTTGATTCCTTTGTTACCTCCTCCCCTGACCTTGAATTGTACACAGATGCAGCTAGCACCATTGGGTTCGGGGGGTATTTTAATGGGAAATGGTTCCAGGGGCACTGGCCGCCTCACCTCCTTATCAACAAGAAGACGGGGATTAGCATTGAATGGCAAGAACTTTTCCCTATTGTTATCGCTTGCGCCCTCTGGTACCCCCATTTTGCGGGTAAACGCCTTCAATTTTGGTGCGACAATGAAAGCGTTGTGGCTATTATCAACTCTGGCCACTCAAAAGCTCCCCGGGTGATGGACCTGGTCCGTTTTTTGGTTCTCATTTCCATGAAACACAACTTCTTGGTACGGGCCCGCCATGTTCCGTGGGTAAATAACGGAATTGCTGACGCCCTCTCACGTTTCCAGGTCAAACGCTTCAGGGATCTCGCACCCAATGCCGACCGGACCCCTTGTTTCATCCCTCCTTCATTCATGACCCTCTGAAGGATGAAGTTTTAAGGTATGCTAACTGGGCCTTATCATGGAACACCAAACGCACCTATACATCTGGAGAAAAGCGTTTTATCTCATTTTGCCTTATGAACAGACTTACATCTCCGACAGGCGATATTTTACCTGCCTCGGAGGGGACACTTATTTATTTTGCATCTTATTTAGCTCGCACAGTTCGTCATTGCACAATCAAAATATACTTAGCAGCCGTCAGAAATCTACATATAGTTTCCGGTTACAATGACCCCTTACAGGGCAAGCTGCTTTTAAAAAAGATCTTAAGGGGTATTCTTCGTTACCAGGGTTGTCCTCGTATAAGTCGTCAGCCGGTCACCCCCCGGGTCCTGTTAGCTATCCGTCCCGTCCTTGAGAGCTGGTTGGATGTTCGGGATTTTTCCATGATCTGGGCTGCATTTACGCTAGCCTTTTTCGCCTTTCTTCGTTGTAGCGAGTTTACGTACCCGGGGGCACGTAATTTCAGTTCTCAGTTTAACCTCACCACTGATTGCGTGACTTTCTCACCAAGTTTGGCTCGCCCGCAGCACATGCTTCTCAAACTTAAATCGTCTAAAACTGACAGTTTTAGACAGGGGCAATCTCTCGTGGTAGCTCGGTGCTCTTCTTTATTGTGCCCCGTTTCCGCTATGCAACGGTATTTTATGCTTGCCCAGCCTCGGTCTGGACCCCTTTTTTACTTTCAGTCGGGTCGGCTTCTCACTCGGTCTTCTGTTACGCATTTACTTCAGGATTCTGCTCGCTGTGCGGGACTCCCACACGAGAGTCTAAAAGGTCACAGTTTTCGTATAGGTGCCGCGTCCGCTGCGGCCGCTGCGGGCTTACCAGACTGGTTAATAAAAGTTTTAGGTCGTTGGTCCTCGGACTGTTATCAACTGTATATTCGCACTCCCGAAACAGTCTTGCTTTCTGCTGTTCCCAAAATGGCTCGTGTGTCAGGGAACTTTATTTAGTTTTTTGTTGTTGCTTGGGGGGATGCATTGCATGCATCTGTGGCGGTTAAGTCTGCGTTGCGACTTCCCCCAAGCTTTTGGCATTGCTTGTGTCTTGCCATCTTTTGAGCTATTCCTTTGCCTTAATCTTGTCCGATCCAGCCCGTGCGGCGCTGGGGAGATAAGAAAGGCTCTGCCAAGATTCTTGTCCTACCCCACGGTAGTGGGGCGATAAGTAAGGCTTGTGTTATTTTGTGCGCATAACCCGAAGTCGCTATAACCTGCCACAGGACTGTGTCCCCCCCTCATTACGCCATCATGTAGTTGTTGTTTATTTAGCCTGCGTGCGTCATTTATTTGCGTGACGTTTGCAGGCGTATCTTACAAGCGGAATAGTGACATTAATGAGACATTTACCAGCGGGTAAATGCAGTTAATGGAGCATGAAGCCCCAGGGGGGTAGGCCGAGAAAGCCTGCCCCGTCTTAGGCTCGGTGATATCTTGAAAGCCTGATTCATTAAATGAAAGCACTCTATTCTTTAAGCAGAAAACAAAAGCTTTTCATGGCTAGAACCTCACTAATTTGTCGCATGTTTGTCATCGTGTATTTTCTTAGCTTCGCAAAGATTGGTCCCTGTTTTCAAAGCCCTATTCAGAGCTATTCATGGCTAGACCTTAATCATGATAAGTTGAGATAGTTTATAGTACAACTGTGCCTATTGGCCGTACTTTGAGACACTGTCTGACTATATAAAGCTTTGCCAATGCCACTCCTAGTCATTATTTGGTTAGCTTGCACGAAAGCAATCATTTAAAGTAGTTTTGTTACCCGCCCTCCCTCCCTTTGGAGGAGTTGTTGTTTTGTTATGTCTCAATAAATTTTGGTGGGTCACTCCCTGTGGTGCGGTTAAGTCTGCGTTGCGACTTCCCCCAAGCTTTTGGCATTGCTTGTGTCTTGCCATCTTTTGAGCTATTCCTTTGCCTTAATCTTGTCCGATCCAGCCCGTGCGGCGCTGGGGAGATAAGAAAGGCTCTGCCAAGATTCTTGTCCTACCCCACGGTAGTGGGGCGATAAGTAAGGCTTGTGTTATTTTGTGCGCATAACCCGAAGTCGCTATAACCTGCCACAGGGCTGTGTCCCCCCCTCATTACGCCATCATGTAGTTGTTGTTTATTTAGCCTGCGTGCGTCATTTATTTGCGTGACGTTTGCAGGCGTATCTTACAAGCGGAATAGTGACATTAATAATCATTTACATCATTTCCTTAGCAGGTTGTTAACCAGATTCTCGTTGGCTTGCTGCAGCATACTATATCCAAATCAAACTAATCAGCAGATATGGGGGTTTCTTGGATGGTTCTTTTGGCGTCACGTGAGTTTTTAATAATGTGGTTTATTTCATCCTTTGAATATTATAAGATTTTTTTTCCTAGTCTTTTTATCGAGCACTAGCCTGAGCCGAGAATGACTTTTTCTCTCTTCTATCTTCTTGGTAAGGATGTTTAAAGCATATTTTAAGGGGCTGTTTAATGTGACATGTATCTTATCGGTAATTTCAGAAAAACGATATAATGAATCCTACAGCCACAATCTTTTAATTTTACGTTAATGAATTGCCTTGTTTTCTTTTATAGTGATAACTGCCATTGTGATTTTATGCCTCGTGACATTTCCTCTTCAGATAGCCATGATAGTCATGGGTAAGTTTTTCCAGTCAATTAATTTGTAATAGTTCCACCTTAGAATAGTCCAATATCATAGCTCACTATTATTCTGTCAATCAAATTCTTTTCTACTGGCTATGATGTTGACTACCGCATTGGTTGTCAAAACCTGAATCATTACAATCATGACCTTGACAATTATTTCCTACTGAGTAATAACAGAAATGACAATGTTAAAAGAACTGAGATATAAATGTACTGCCTTTGTCTTCCAAACACTCGTGTGGCTCGAACTCGCCCCACGTAACTGAGGGAATCTTTTCCATCTGGATTCTGGATTCCACGCCGTAGATTCGGGACTGCATGTACTGGATTCTAGCCTTTGTCAGTAGAACTTAAATTTTGGATTCCAAACGTTAGTGGGATTCTGGATTCCTTGAGATGTATTCCCGATTTCAAAGCTCAGGATTCAGGATTCCACAAGCAAAAATTTCGCGGATTCCGGAATTCGATTTCTGTTACATGGGGAGATCGAATGGCCACGTAAGATGGCGGTCCGATCTCTTGTACAAGATGCAAGAATGGTTTCCTCAAATAGTACTTTCGTGCTAAATACATTGACAATCAAATAAAGTACATTTTTTCTTTTGTCTTAGGTGCAAAATACAAGGATGACTGTCCTGCGGAAAACATGATCCCAATTTACTTAATAGTGGCCGGATCAGCTGGTCTGTTCAGTACTTGTTGCGCCGGGGGAGTAAGATACACAAGTCAGGAAGATGATCAGCAAACCGTGAACCCGCTCAGCGGTCTCATCCAACTCTTTCTGTTCGCTTGGTTCATTGCTGGAAATGTGTGGATATACAGTAACTACGAGCCTAACTACACCGACCCCAGTAGCCCTGATTTCTGCAACAAAACGCTGTATCTATTTGCCTTCTGGGTTACTAATTCGTATTATATCTTGTTTGGTTTCGTGTTAGGAATTATGTGTTTAATAGGCATGGGAGTAGCTTGTGCTAGCCAGAGTGAGGTCTA
Source organism: Porites lutea (assembly GCF_958299795.1). Taxonomy (NCBI): domain Eukaryota; kingdom Metazoa; phylum Cnidaria; class Anthozoa; order Scleractinia; family Poritidae; genus Porites; species Porites lutea. The sequence goes on along the minus strand of NC_133207.1, from coordinate 1,151,803 downwards.
AATTCTAATTGAAGAAGGCCTTTTTTGTCAACTTTCAAACAACTGCTTGTAAGCTAAATGGCCCTTTATCAGGAAATTTGTAGTCATTTAAGCGGCGTAATGTTTCGTTTACCGCATTAAATAGTCATGAATAATTCAGTGTTTTTCGGTCGACAACAACTGGACATTCTGTGAAAATTACACGAATATGATAATCAAGTAATACTAGTAATTGTAGCAGTTTTATAAGTTAATAATAATAATAACAATGATAATAATAACAGAGCTTATTTTTAGAAACATCACGCTTGCGAAGGGCATTACGAAATTACTACAACAATATTATGATAAATAACAGTTATTCGAAATTATTCACTGAAGTGGAGGTGGCTAGTGGTGGTGGATTTACCTCCACTGAGGTGAATAATTGTTTTAGTATATACTAAAACAGTGAGATAATTGAGCACAAAAATCATGGTTTTTAACTCATTTACTGCTGCCAACGATTTCAATTTTAGCGCACAAATGACCTAACGGCCGTCGCGTTTTCTTGTCGACAAATAAAACTTTCGAATGCATTTGTTTAGCTTCTGTGGGGAAATTTCTTCAAACGGGAGTTATGAGTTCCATTTTTATTTGAAACCATTCTGTAAAAAACTATTAAATTTAGTTTTAAGCTTATTTATGAACATGTCAGCTAAATAAAGTGCGTAACACAAGAACTAATTTCATTTGTAAACAGCTTACCTTACATAAAATGTGTGTTACGTCTCTCCTGTGTGGTCCATGGGCCGATTTATGGCCTTTTTATGAGAGAGAAAACCCATACCATACAACCCATAGAATGGCCTAAAATCGGTCCATGGACCACACAGGAGAGACGTAACGCACATTTTATGTAAGGTAAGCTGTTTTTTTTTTTTCTTGAAATCCTTTCATTTTCGTAGGTTACGGAAACGATAGGTTTTTTCCCATACGAATCCGTATATTTCGAATTTTACGCAACAATGCCGATGTTCGCCAATGCTTTTATTTGTAGCTTGGGCTACCTGTACTCAGACGTGCTCAAACTCTGGATATCTCCAGTCGTCTGTCAGCCAGTCGTCTCGTGTAAAATCCTTTAACTATAAAGACTTTGCTTTTCAGTTTTCATCCGATGAATTATAGTACAGAATCATTTTTTTTTTCAATTTTTAGAATGTACTAAGACCGTGGATCACTTGTAATGTTTTAATTTTATCCCAGATAATCAGTGCATGTTCAAGGAGTAGCGAAATAACGTCATTTACAGCTAAAATTTGCCTTCTTTCATTCTTTGAATTTTTTTATCGGTGAATGAACATTTGGAGAATCCAACAATAATGTTCAGAAACAAGCTGTTTATAGTATCAACCTTGCACTTAAGATCTTTAATTTTATCCCCGCAAATTCGGCAAAGTGATGCGAGATGTTAGACGTGAATATCCATAAGACTATAATAAAGTTGTTTTGGCCTTGAAAAGAAAAAAGGCAAAGGCTCGTATTAATGCAAAAAAAAAGTAATACCACGGCTCTGCCATGTCTGGGTGAAACCCGGGAGCGGAACACGTACGTGTTTTGGACCTCGGAATTCAAAAATTGTCCAAAATTCTAGGTTGTCTACCATCCCCACGTTCAACATGATGAAAGTTAATCGAAAACTTCATAAAAAATCTGTGAATCGAAAAAATAATAGATACTTCTTCACCTACCTTGAAAACCGACCAAAATCTCGCCTACATCGCGTTGTTTAAAAGACGGACATAAGCCTGTGCTGAATACTTCACGAGACACTTCCAATATTGCTTCCGATACGCTGTCCACTTAAAAATATTGTGGATGCCTCATGAAAAGTTTTAAAATATGCCTGAGAGCCTCGAAACGGTGACTTTGGTAGTTTAGGTAATCTATCCGCCATTTTCCCCGAGAACAATAGCTCCATGACGTCGCAACTGTCCTTAAATTTTAGGGATATTAGTATTCCGGACTGTTAACGCGTATGCGAATGAGCAAAAATGACGTCAGCAAGGATTCGCCTATTACCCAGTGCGCACAGATAATGAAAAAGAAAACTTAAAAATAAAACTGTTTAAACCTTAAAAACGCTAAATTAAATAGTGAGAAAAATGTTACAATAAAACAGTCAAAAACAAACACAAACCATTGCTGCCTCAAGCAAGCCAGCGTTGCAATGGTCAGCTGTCTTCTCTGCACGAAACCGATGCAAAGCGTGGGACAAACACACATAAAGAATCAAACCAGTATCTGACTTAAATAGTTCTGCTGCTTAGTTCCATACTTTCCTAGCAATGAAGCACGGGCGTCCCAGAATATAGTTCATGATTGTGAATGAATAACTATGACCGAGCTTTTTTTCAAAAATAGTTGATTGACTAAAATTATCGATGGGTACGTCAAACTTACTGCTAACCGTGCGTGTCTTTAATGACTTAGCAAAAAAAAAAGTTTTGCTACTTCCGGGTTAAGATTCAAAAAAAGTTATAAAGCGAGGTGGTACGCCAAAGAAAAAAAATAGAGCAAATCCACAGAAACGCGAGGCTAACCAGTGACAAGAAGAGAAAAGAGACGTTTCGTGGATCAAACAACCGAAATCACTTTGTCATTTGCAAGTGATTGTTAGGTAGGCCTTAAATTGAAATCTCATCTCAATATTTTTATTTACGACTTTATTAAATCATCTTTTTAAAACTCCTTGCAGGTACTACAGTTTGTCTAATTCGGTTTGAATAAGAGTTCAGCAGGGATTTCCAGTTATTCGTGCTTTTATATCAGCAAATCACAAATGTAGAATCATACAAAAATAAAAATTCTGCTTACTGCCGACGAAGTACATTTGCATTTCTTGTTCATTCTGAAATCACTGGTGCTCCTTGCAATCTGATTGGCTCTCAGCTTATGCGATTTACTCGAGAAACGCATTGTTTTTTTGCTTTAACTTTCATCATAGCTGTTTTAAATCGCATCATGTCCCTCTACTAAAATCGCATCACTTCATTTTGTTTCAGATGTAAAAGCCTTTCGGTTCCTCTTTTAACCAAGCCGATTACTGTATCAATGTAATTTGGAAGCGATTCCAATCCTGTATTTGGGCGATTAAACTGCGTTTTCTAAATGGGTAAAATAAAATGCTGCGCGCTTATTCGATTTCTAAACCACGCGTATGATTTCAGTTCTTTTAAATTCCCAAATTAATGGCCAACATATGGCCAATAAGAGGTAAAGAGTGTAAACTCCCGTGACCTGCGGAAACCAACCTCTGCCATTTAACTTTATCTTCATGGCTTTAACGTCACTGTCAAACTGAATTTTACACTTATTGGTTTGGCTAGAAAAGTATTTACTATTAGCCAAACGGCACTGGCCATTAAAAATAAGGCCATTGTCACTTAGAATTATTAACCAAAAAAAAATTGTGCTCAGTACTACTTTACTGCGCTCTTACGAGAGTGTTGTTGCGGACGACAAGAGGAGCCTGCAATCCTAATCTCCAGGTTGTTATTACGCGTGCGTCGCATGTATGTAGCCAGCTTTCGTTTGGACTTCCAATCAAGAATGAATGGAATGCACAGAACGCAATTTGATCACTGAAGTGACTTGTGTTCCTAAAGATGGCGATGCTGGAAACCAATGTAACAATTGACCCATATCACTGCTAGCGGTATCATCCAAAGTAAATGAAAGGTTGGCTCACAGACAATTTGTCAAGGTTTTAGACGATAACAACAAGCTATCACAATTCCAAAGTGGCAATCGTAAACACCATTCCACTGAAACGGCTCTTCTGTCTGTCACTGATAACCCATTAAAAGCTATGGATGAAAAGAAGATCTCAATATTGGTGTTGATGAACATGTCAAAAGTCTTTGACAGTATAAACCACTTGTTGTTATTTAAACTTCGTGGTCTTGGTGTGTCTCCATCAGCGCTTGAATGGTTTAAAAGTTACCTAAAAGGAAGGTACCGGTATGTTCGTATTGGGGATGTGGTTCCGCAACCTCTCCCGGTTGATTATGGAGTTCCACAGAGGTCCATTCTTGGCCCTGCTCTGTTTACTGTTTATATAAATGATTTATTAATTGTACCTAAACTTTGTCAAACTGCTTGTTACGTTGATGATTCTAAACTTTACTTGAAATTTAAAACTAATGAGCTATGTAACGCAGTCTCCGCAGTTAACTCTGATCTCAACGAAATCTGTAGGTGGTGCTGTCACAATTCACTACTTGTGAATCCAGATAAAACTACACTTCTTGTCATAGACGTGCCGCAATTGCTACGACAGTTACCTGACTTTACAATAACACTTTGCGGCAAACCAATATCATCGACACCTGTAGCAAAGAATCTTGGAGTGTTTTTAGATCAGTGCCTCTCCTATGATGAACACATACGTAAAACTGTTGCTAGTTGTAAGAACAAACTGATCCAGATCAATAAGGAAACACTTTTGTTAATCATTAATAGCTTTGTTTTTAGCGAGCTGTTTTATTGCTCCTAGGTTGGAGCAATACCTCGGCATTCAGCTCCAAAGCTTCAGCTTGTTCAAAATTTTGTAGCCAGGATTATCTTGGGCTTTCGCAAATATGACCATATCTCTGCAGGTCTAAGATCACTTGTGGCTAAGTGTCAAACAAAGACTTATGGTCAATGATGCAGTTATGATGCATAAATGTCTCAAAGGTCTGACACCTAGCTACTTGTCAGATAAATTTTCAACTCGACCTATTGTCCATGATAGACAGACAAGATATAGAGATAGCCTCAATATTCCATCTTGTAGAATTAATGCTGGCCAACGTGCTTTTTATTACCGTGGTGTGAAAATATGGAATAATTTAAGTAAAGACTTAAAGGAAATCATAAATACTAAAGTTTTTAAGAGACGTCTTATTAATGAACTGATTTGTAACATGAACTAGATTAGATGTTGAAATTTGTACAAAGTTACCATTTAGTTATTGTTGTACATAGTTTATTTAAGTCATTTAATTAAATAATTAATTTATTCATCCATTTAATTTATTTTATTTAATTTTAATATTGATGCTGAAAACTAATGAAATAGGAATTTAACTAATGACATAGGAATTGAAACGTTTCATTAAACAAGCAACTCATTTTGTCATTTAGTGACTCTGAGGTAAGCCTTCTATTGAAAACTTATTTCAATCCATATATTTGCTATAATCTTTTTAAAGCTTTTTGGTGATGCTGTTGAATTTTAAAGATCGTCGCTTTTTCAATGCAGACAACTGCTCGATCAGTTTGAATAGGAGCTAGGGGTTTCCTGTTCATGATTCTTTACTGACCGAATCATGGCTGTAAAATAAACTCGAACTCATCGCCATCTTACCGACGAGGCGCACTTGAATTCCTCGTTCATTCTTCTGAAATTGCGAATTCCGACTCTAATTATTAACTTGGCAGGCCGTTGACCATTTTAATTTTTTTCCGATTTGTTGCAGGTATACCCAAGAAAATCCAAATCAAACTAATCGACAGACATGGGAGCCAATGAGGACATGTCTTGGAAGGAGGGGAGTTTTCTGTCATTACGTAAGTTTTTTTGTTGCTTATTAAACTTGACTTCTTAATCGGATGTGAAGTTGAGCAGAGACTGAATGCTTTTTTCTACGTTTTCTTCCCGAAACGTTCAGTAAGAACAAGTTTTCAAGTCTAACGAAGTAATGTCTGAAAGCGACGTAAAGAACCCTAATTAATAATGCCGGGACCTTTCAATCTACTGCAGTTAATAAAGTAGCATTTTTCTTTTTACAGGTGCGATTTTATCTGTCCTGACGTTTCCACTTCAGATAGCCATGATAGTTATTGGTAAGTTTATGAACAGACCTGGTACATACTTGTGGCAGGTGAGCACATTCACCAAGCCCCGTGATTTGCGAAGCTGTACAAAATAAAACTCTCAAGGCAGCAGAGTTGAAAAGAATAGCCATAGCCAAAGGGTGCAAATGAAAGGAATTTATTTCACAAACGGAGCTTGGTACGTGGTACCAATACTATTGATCAGAATTATTCTGTCTGCCATAGTCTTTGACTGTCTCTGATGAAGGCTACCGCAAAAATTGATACACTCATCAATCGGACGATAATATTCCACTTGCTCGACAAACAAACTTCAAGTTTCGTCTTCAAATGATGAACTTAAAAAATCAAATGTTTTACTCGCCTTGCGATGATATACACTTATTATACAATTTTGCCTTCATTAGGCATCCGTGAGGATACACACGCATTACTACGATCAGCAAACGTTCCGCTAGCCACTAGCTTGGAAAATTACTGTTGAATTGTTGTGACGGGAACAAGTATACGTCCACTCTAAATATGTGCTGAGATTATATATGTGCATGACTAAGATGGCTATCTTTAAAACAAGGAACGGGGAATCGGGGAATGGGAATGGGGAACGGGGATCGGGGAATCTTTAAAATACGGAATCTTAAAAAGCGGGAATCTTTTAAACGGGGAATCTTTAAAAGCGGGAACCTTTACAACGGGGAATCTGTAAAAGCGCGAATCTTTGAAACGGGGAATCTTTAAAAGCGGGAATCTTTAAAACGGGGAATCTTCAAAAGCGGGAATCTTTAAAAGCGGGAATCTTTGAAACGGGGAATCTTTTAAAACGGGGAATCTTTTAAAACGGGGAATCTTTAAAAGCGGGAATCTTTAAAATGGAGAATCTTTAAAAGCGGGAATCTTTAAAATGGGGAATCTTTAAAACGGGGAATCTTTAAAATGGGCAATATCCGACACGATCCTGTTCATAAAATTTGCGTCCATCCCATTATAATCCCCTGTGTCAAGGCAACTGACAAAGTCTTTTAATAAACTGACCTTTCCCTCTCCTCCGAAAACGCTCAGGCCAGAATAAACATACTCCAGGATAACTGCGACTGGCTCGTGACAAACAGCTTTAAATTTTACTATATTACCGTGATCGAGGTCATGCAGAAAACGAGCTTCTTTAGTGAATGCATCGATAAATTTCTTTACAAGAACTGACTCGCCTGAATTCCTGGCCAGGTCTTTAGCAGACTTTGTCACAAAAACCGCTCCGAACGAGTCTTGTCCAACCACATCCTGTTCCCCCTAGATCATTCCATTTAAATTCTGGAAGGCCTTCAAAGCGAACGATTCGCTTCTTCTTCACCGTCAATGCCAAAGGCACTTTAAAATTTCCAGGAGACAACATGGCGTAGAAAGAGGTAAAACGAAGCACGTAATGGCTACAAATACTCAAATATTCCCGCCAAAATGCTGCGCAAAAAATGAGAATTTCTCTGTAGAACACTCAGTCTTTTTAAGAGCGACCGCCAAGAAAAATTGAGCAAATTCTCGATTTTTCTGCAAAAGTTTCACAAATGCTCTTTTAATTTAGAGAATAAGAAGAATTCAGTTTGTAAGTTTAGAAGTAGTGTCAGGCGGTTTCGGGGGAGGACTCCCGTATAAAGGGAACGGGGATATTTATCATTTCTCGTGTCGGAGTGCAAATTGCAGATTAATTTTGGGATGGATCGCTCAATCTTGAAGGACGTATGCTCGGGGAAAGCTCCAATAAAAAAGTGACGTAGACGCTCGTCGGAAAATTAAAATTTTAAAAACCTCTAACGACCAGCGTGGGTCAGGAGACCATGACAGACTATTATCAGACCTTTAATGATTATTATTGGCCGAGATGTCATGTGCTTTTTTAAAAAAGTAATTGCATTTTTATTTTTATAGGTAATAATGTACACGAAAAACATGACTACAACAGCAAATTTTGACAGCGCTCGCGTTTTTAGTTCATTTAACTGATTGGCTGAAACACACCTCTACCTTTGCCAAATTCAAACTTTTAAGACCAACGCTTTCAAAATCATTAAGCTAAGAACCTGGATTGATTTCACACCAGCCTCTTAAAGATAACTAGGTTTACAATAATCAGCAAACGTAAGGGTTTTCAGAATCATCCTCGATAGCGTTTACAAAAGATTCCCCATTTTAAAGATTCCCGCTTTTAAAGATTCCCCGTTTTAAAGATTCCCGCTTTTAAAGATTCCCCATTTTAAAGATTCCCGCTTTTAAAGATTCCCCGTTTAAAAGATTCCCGCTTTTAAAGATTCCCCGTTTTAAAGGTTCCAGCTTTCAAAGATTCCCCATTTTAATTCCCGCTTTTAAAGATTTCCCATTTTAAAGATTCCCGCTTTTAAAGATTCCCCATTTTAAAGATTCCCCGTTCCCCGTTTCCCGTTCCCCATTCCCACTCCCCGATTCCCCGTTCCTTGTTTTAAAGATAGCCTGACTAAGATTACTTTGCATAATAAAATGACTAATTGATACAGTCAAAATCGCCAAAAAAAAAAATTGAAAAGTTCAGTATAGTTTTTTTAAGCTTTAACTGTACGTTCACGAAATTTGACATTGGCAAGGTAAACTCCTGGATTGTTTTTGAGATGACACGTGAGTTTTCATCGTGTGGTCGCGGTGATTATAGTCTACTTTAATCTTAACAAAATTTTAACAACTTAGGTCGAGACTGGGTTTTCCTTTTTTTTCTTTGTTTCGCGGAAGAGAAGTTTAAAGCATGTCTTTAACTCCATTAAATCACTTCATGTAAGAGTATCGGGTTTCCGGAATCCAGGAAAATTCTGCTCGTGGAATCCAGAATCCTGGAATTTTCACTTTTGGAATCTGGAATCCTGGGCTTCGGAATCCGGAATACAGCGCAAGGAATCTGCAATTCCAATGATGACTGGAATCCGGGCCAATACCTACTGACAAAGAATCTAGAATCCAGTACCTGGAATCCAGAATTCAAAACTGTCTTGGAGAACGCCACCTAGAGCTAGGTACCGTCTGAAGCGATTGTTGAAACGAGTAAAATTACTTTCGTTACGTCAACGTTTCAGCAGTGATAATTTTATCCAGCCACCTCCACTTCGATGAATAATTGTTATATATTTGACCGTAGGTGACTTGCATGACTGGACACCTGACTTCCGCATTGGAAGCAAACGAACGCGTATAAAGCGGCGAAAGCTGACACGCCAAGCAAATAATAAAGCGAGTTCCAGGAAATTATTTCTGATCTTAGTCAAGGGTAAGTATAGTTAAGTGTCTGTTTTGATGTTAAGAGGCTAGAGTCTAACAGTAGAAATGAAAGATCTTTCACTACGAAGCTTTTATTTTACCATGTTTTTTCCCTTGAAGTGTATTAACAGTTGCTATAATTGCAAATTGCTGTGAGTCATGGAGGTCATGAGAAACATCACTACACCATTGACGAACCAAAAAACTGTATAAGCAAATAATAAACGGTAGTACAAAATTCTCTCGTCGCTGCCGTTAATGGTCAGCACTATGTACAAAGAGTGAACAGAATTCTACAGTTTTAGAGTAAATGATTATGAGTACAAATCATGTCAGCTGTCATGTTGTTTGAAGTGAACAGTGTAGTTCAATTTGTTTCTTTAGTAACCGATTTTGATAAGAATATGATAACATTTTCATAACGTTATCAATAAAGTAATGCAGCAATTTTAGGGCTTTTTCAAGTCTTTCAAGGGCAGGCTCAACTGTTCATAACAACTTATATTAGTAAGCATCAGGCTGGACAAAAAAAAAAGAAAAGCATCACGGGCTCTTAAATTCCAAGGCGTAGGTACAAACTGCGGCCGCTAGCTGAAACCGAGTCAGTTGCCTACAATTTGTGATTAACGTCTTCTAAAGATGTCTAAAAGTATGAAAATAATGTTGCACTAGCCTTGATGAATTTAGTTTGTTGCTTGAATAGGCATTCGTGCGGATGCACACGAATTAGTTCGAATATCAAAGCTTCCGCCACTTACTTGGAAAATTACTGTTTGTTGTGACGAGAACAAGTTGCACGTATATGAGACCAAATTATACGTACTGAAAAGCATGCTTTGTTGCTGAAGAGATTTCAGAGTTGAGCCGGATTCGGGTCTAAGTTGCCCTCTTGAACCCCACCTAGTACGCTAATCTTCCGTAAACATCTTAAAGGAGCTGTGTCACGAAATTCAGCCAAATTAGGAAATTACAAAATGCCTGTTAAATTAAGAGAACCATAAAAATAAACGCTTAAAACTTTAAAGGAAAGTTAAAATAACATAACAGAAACAACAGACGCCACGGATGGGCAAAACTGAAGAAGAATGAAACGCACTGAAATCAGGGTTTTTGAAAACTGTTTAGCCTAACATTTTTCAAAGTCGATCCCTGCTGCTTGCAACTTCAAAAATAATTCTCAGGAGACATAGTTATTTGTCTCAGATCTATGATTTTGTCATTTACATGTAATTTCTTTGCTTACTTTAAGTTCCATAGCGACTGAGGTCGAGTAATTGGGAAAATTAAACAAAATGAACTGGACTGCCGTGACACAGCCACTTCAAGGTGGCTCGATACAGTTTTTCAAGGCCAACACCTTCCAAGTTTGAGCATAAACTACGTCGCCATAAACAACGTTTTGGAAAAATTGCCACCACAGATGTATTAGATAAAGATGAAAATCTTTTATGATCAGGGTTGCAATGACATCGGAGTTGTCATAGCAACGAAATGACGCTATTACCTATTTTACTTACAGAAGTATTTCTCGGCACTGGGAACTGTTCTTCCAAAATCATTCACGGGAGCTTTTTCCTCCAATAGCGGCCTCGATGTTCGTGAAGTTTAAGCGAAATCTGTAAGAGCGTTATCGAGATATTTTGAGATAAAGATTTTGTGGTTAGAAATACGGTAAAAATGGATAATCTTGATGTTTGGTTGTTATCTGTAGAAAATGAGGCGCTTTTGACATGCAATTTCACCTCATAGTGGTTTCAATCTTTGTGTGAACGTGTGTGAAAGACCGTGGAGATAGCTCCAGCCGATTGCTAGAAAGAAGGATTTGATTAGTATGTATCGAGGCGCTTTTGTTAGCGGTTTTTGAACATTTTGGTCTACTTTAACAAATTAGCGAATAATTTTTAAACTGCTTGATAGATTTTTTTTAAAAATTTAATATTTTTGAGGTTAATGTTTCTGTTATAAAACCTTTTAGTTTCAAGATTATTGATATATTTTCACTTTGAAAAAGAGTTCGGCTTTCTAGTTAGTGAAGTTTTACCAAATTATGGCTGTAGAGAAATGATGTGTTCAGCATGTCACAAACGAGGGACAAAAAAAATCTAAGTGCCTGACAGGAATTGAACTTGTGATCACGACCTTCTGTGCACAAATCGGATGCTCTAACCACTGAGCTACGAAGGATTCGGGCGAGGTGGCCCATATACAAGGTTCTTCCCTTATTGAGAATTTTTTCTGCAGGAGAGAATAAATCAGTTAAACTTCACGCGATCATTCCGTACAGCAAATGCGAAATCATCAATCCGTTTTGGCGTCTTTTAATGAGACATTTACCAGCGGGTAAATGCAGTTAATGGAGCATGAAGCCCCAGGGGGGTAGGCCGAGAAAGCCTGCCCCGTCTTAGGCTCGGTGATATCTTGAAAGCCTGATTCATTAAATGAAAGCACTCTATTCTTTAAGCAGAAAACAAAAGCTTTTCATGGCTAGAACCTCACTAATTTGTCGCATGTTTGTCATCGTGTATTTTCTTAGCTTCGCAAAGATTGGTCCCTGTTTTCAAAGCCCTATTCAGAGCTATTCATGGCTAGACCTTAATCATGATAAGTTGAGATAGTTTATAGTACAACTGTGCCTATTGGCCGTACTTTGAGACACTGTCTGACTATATAAAGCTTTGCCAATGCCACTCCTAGTCATTATTTGGTTAGCTTGCACGAAAGCAATCATTTAAAGTAGTTTTGTTATGGCTCGTCCACGTTCCCAGCCTGCGACATCGCGTCAAAGTACTGACCTTTCGAAGCTTTCCAGCGAAGTCCTCCGGCTTCGCTTACAACAAATGAATCTTCCCGTCACGGGAAACCACGCTCGCCTGGTCGAAAGGCTCCGTTCCGCGAATGGAACCCGCCCGCTCTCTGCAATAACGCGAAACAAACGGGCTGATGGTCGAGTGGCCAAGAGGTCATCCACCTCGTCGAAGCGCTCACAACAGGCCGCACGGAGTCGCAATCGTCAATCCGCCACGTCCAATTTGGCTTCCGAACCTCACGATTTGGATCAAGTCTTGGACCACTTCCCCGAGGAGGAGGAGTCCGCCACAAGCGACCTTTTGGTGGATTTAGACGCAGAACCAATGGAGTCCATGGAGTCAAGCGATGCCGTTTTTACCCCGGCTCAACTAGCGGCGATCCAGGACACTGTTTCGTCGACCGTTCAAGCAGCGTTTCAATCGCTCCCACACAACGACGTTATCCCGCCTGCTCCCGCGTTTTTCAGCACTCCAAGTCCTCGTGTTTCTTCTGTGGCGCCTCCGAACGGCCTCAATCGTCCGTTGGACAAAGCCCTCGAGGATAAAATACTCCGCGGTGAGTACGTAGATTTCTCTTTGCTTTTGCCAGAAACACTGTACCAGACCCAGACCCCTGCCCTACAATTGCGTTATGAGGACTCGCCCCCAGGCCACTTGGGCTCCCCGCTTACTGTTGTCAAACGCAAGAAACCAGTTGTAGACTCTTTCCAAAAGTGGTTGGACGCGTTCATGGCGTATATGCTTGTAATCGTCACGGCCTACCCCAACCGGGCGGTGGAGCTCATCAAGTATCAGCAAATCATTAGCCGCGCAGTAACTAAGTTCAAGGGCTTAGCGTGGTACACATACGATGAGCATTTTAGACGCCGCGCGGCTCGCGATCTTACCATCGCATGGGATAGGATAGATATTGAACTTTGGACGGTGACCTTTACGGGTACCGCTAAGCCCCATTGTTCTATATGCTCTAGCCCCTACCACCAATCCGATGACTGCCCCCACCAAGAACCCAGCAAAAAGCCTCGCCGGTCTGCCCTCGTTTGCTTCGATTTCAACAAACCCTCAGGGTGTCAGCATCGTACCTGTCACTTCTCCCTCAATTGCCGCCGCTGTGGATCCAGCAGTCACGCACTCTTCAATTGCCATAGCTCCAAACAGCACGCCACAAGCACCAAATCAGCATCCCCGGGCGATCGCAGCAAAAAATAAAGTGGAACAGCGCCAGCAGAAGCAGAGACCAACAGTATCCACCCCTCTTGATGTAGATAAATTAGCGCTTGAATTAGTTAATCACCCTAATCGATCTTTTGTTGATAACTTAGTTAATGCCCTCAGGTACGGGACTCGCATCGGTTACCTTGGTCCTCAAAAATTCCGGGTATCCAATAACTTGATCTCCGCTTCTCAACACCCCGAGGTTATCTCCGCGAATTTAAGCAAGGAAATGTCGTTGGGTAGGGTCGCAGGCCCCTTTTTCTCGCCCCCACTCCCCAATTTCCAGTGCCACCCTATCGGCGTGGTGCCAAAAAAGCACTCTACGGAATGGCGCACTATCTATCACCTATCCTATCCCCCGGGCGACAGCGTAAATGATCATATTCCAAAGGACCCTTACTCTCTTCAGTATGTACGGGTAGACGACGCAATAAGCATTTTGAAGTCCTTGGGTCCCGGGGCGTACATGGCTAAAACCGACCTTAAATCGGCGTTCCGTATTATGCCTATTCACCCGGATGACTGGAACCTGTTGGGTATTTATTGGCAATCACGTTACTATGTAGATCTGTACCTCCCCTTTGGGCTCCGCAGTTCACCCTTCCTCTTTAATCAAATTTCTGAGGCCTTAGAATGGATCTTAAAACACAACTACGGCCTGGGTCATGTTTTACACATCCTGGACGACTTCTTTATCGCAGAGTCTTCTAAGCTGGCCTGCTTGGAGAACTTTAGTACCCTTCTAAAAGTGTTCACGTCCCTTCGGGTACCAATAGTAGCAGCCAAAACCCTGGGCCCCTCCCAAGTCTTGGAATTTATGGGGATTGTGCTTGATAGTACCCGCATGGAAGCTAGGTTGCCGGAAGATAAGCTAGCTCGGATTAGTAAGCTCCTTGATTCCTTTAGTGCCCGCCGCTCAGCCCGTCTAGTGGACCTCCAGTCCCTTATCGGCACGTTGCAATTTGCCTGTAAAGTAGTGGTCCCCGGGCGAACCTTTCTCCAACGCATGATCAATCTCACCAGGGGTGTTCCCAGCCGTTTTCACCATATCCG
>NC_133207.1:817500-827417 GCF_958299795.1 Porites lutea | reverse complement strand
CACTTCCCGCTTTTACTAAGTGTGACCGTTGACAAGTTGTCTGTCTTTCGTAAAATTTGTGAAGTTACGAGAGCTGTCTTTACCATAAAATTGTGTACGAGAAAATAGAGCGATCGCTTGGATTTCTTTACTTAAAAGACATGTCAAAGGCTAAGTTTTCCGTTGGAGAGACAGTTTGGGCATTATGGCCCGGGAGCAAGAAATATTACGAGGCAGAAGTGCTTGAACTGCGCAAGAGCGCCGTCTACGTTAACTTCAAAGATGGCTTCAAAACAGAAGTTCCTTTGCGACAAACCTATGTAAGGCTGGATTTTTTCATTGGTTAGATAAAAATTATTTTAAGTTATTTTTCGAATAACCAAAATTTAACAATCGTGGTCGAAAGACCAATGACTGCTGTTTATTTAGCAACATATTTTGCAAGAACACCATTAGGTTAATCTCATGCGAGTTTGTTTATATTTAAGAACCTAATGTGCTAAAAGCTCAAGATTGACCTTTAATACAATTACCACTTTTTCCCTTTGATAAGCCCAGACACTATTTAACGTAGAAATATACGATTTAGCAACTTAGATGTGACCGAAATACTCAATGTTTTTAGACAAGTCTTACCGTCTTACCGTTGCGTTATGTAGAAAGAACAACGATTTCGCTCCCGCTCAACTTCGCCAGCTCGAAGCCCAGCTCGGAGATCTCGTTCACCAGCAAGGCGATCTCGCTCTCGATCAAGATCACCTGCAAGAAGCGGTGGACGTCGTCGAACAAGGAAATCTACATCGGAAGAAAGTCTTGTACAGAAAGTCACACAACAATCTGTGGCTGTAACACCGAGTCGGCGATCACCGAGACGAGGCCGAACACCCGAAAGGAAAATCGAACAGACTTCAGTTGTCACCTCAAGCTCTACAGTAACCTCTGGTAATTCAGGCGTCACTACAGTTCGTGTCACTCGATCTGTAACGAAAAAGCTCATCACTGAAGAGAAAGAAGCGTTGCTCTCAGCAACAGAGATGAAGCCTACGAAAAGCAAGCATGGGTATGAATTCGGTGGCCCTGTTGGCGTTTTCTTCATGATGCTAGCATTACCAGCAGTTGTGGTTTTGTCCTATTTGTTCTGTAATGGAAAGGGGTCTTGTACAGTTCGCCAGTGGCCGTCCTTGCCCCCGATTGAGAAGTTTTTTGATATCGGTCACCTGATTGTTGATGGATGGATTGTACTGCAAGTTATTATTTACATGCTGCCAATTGGAAAGGTAAGACATAGTCGTATACCTGTACTTCTTGGTTATAAAAAACTTAAGAATGCTTATGTAATAAGGTTGCTCCCTTGCCAGTAATGAATTTTATTTGATGGAGATGAAGTTTTGCAATTACTGGATTATGCATCAGTCAATTCCACCTGAGCCCAGCCCCCTCCCGGGCAGTGCAAAATTTGCAAATGCCCCAACCCCAGGACTGACAAGATGGGCAAATGCCCCGCAGTAGCCTGGCGGGGGAAGGGGGGGGGGCTGGGTGCAGGTGGAATTGACTGATGCATTAGACTGAGTATAATATGGGGAATTATTATTATACATTGTACTCACTGTGTCTTCTCACCGGCTAAGAGCCAACAATAATATATTAATTTTGGAAATTAGCTCAACCTAACTAACTAGTCTGGAGGTTGCATGTGGAATGCATGATTTCTAAGAGCCATGTCTATTCTTTTTGGAAAATACTAAACTGTGTTCAGGCAACAGTGTTTTTGTTGTCATTTTCGTCTAAATAATGTATAAGATCAGGCTTGGCCTCCGACCTCAGCTGATAAAACTTATTTTTGGATTTCACAAAAAACACGAATGCATTAACTGTTCATGATACAGTGTACAGTGGAACCTTGATTTATATAACAAAAGTCCTCAATATAATGAACAAATTTCTTTACCCTAATAATAGTAAAATATATGAAAAAGAACCTCAATATAACGATACCTTGTTATAGCTAAAAAATTTTGTCAGTCCCTTGGGCCTTCATTAAATTGAGATTCTCCTGTAGTTAGATCCAAGGCAGTGTTATAACATCCCTCAAGATGTGCATAGCCGTCCATGTCATATGGAAGTGGAATCCAATAATTGTTTTACATTTTTTCTTATCTACAGTAATTACATGACTGACTGTATGTCTTTTGAACTATTATAGGTGGCATATGGGAGAGCGTTATCTGATGGAACTCAACTTGACTACAGACTGAATGGTGGGTCGATGGATATTTTTGAACAGAATTCACATGCATTTCAGGAATAATAAATTGATTGGTATTTCTGTCTTTTTTTCTGACATTTAGGATTTCTTGCTTTAATGCTAAGTGTGATTGGATTTGCTGCCTGTTTCTACTTCAAAGTCAATGTTGCTTTGGTGTATGACACATTCCTTGGGATCATAACAGCAACCCTCATATGGTCTGTTCTGGTTTCTGTCACTGTTTATGTTATGGCCCGTGTGCAGAAGAAGGGACTCTCTCCAGGAGGAAACACAGGTTCTTGAACATGAAACATTTTTAGTAATCAAGCTATTAAAATAACAGCTGAATGTTGAAAGAACTTAGCAATATTAGTAATCATTAAAAGTTTGAGTCCCATATATATACTGAATAGTTTCAGAGAAATTTTCTTTTGACAGGCGAAATTTTATACACTGAGCATGTGTAGCTCAACCAAATTTTTGCCAACAAGCAATTTTACAGTTTTAGATGAGTGATGTTTTCTGGGATATTTCTTGCAAAGAGCTTAATATTGCTCAGGTTGTAACAAGCTCTTCACTTTTTGAACTTAACTTGTGTACTTGGTAATGCTTTCTATAAGTTAACTAGTATGCTAAAATAATGAGTAAAAATTTGAACATCATTCACCTTTACTGTTGGTTGCATCAACATTGTAGTCTACATTGTAAGAGTGGACATGTTGCAGTAATGATGACCTTTTTTGATTTAACTTTCGCTCAACAGGAAATGTTGTTTATGACTTTTTCATGGGTCATCAGCTCAATCCACGATGGGGAAAGTTTGATTTCAAATTTTTCTTTGAAGTCAGGCCTGGACTTATTGGCTGGGTAGGCAAGACTTATTATTTCACGTATCAGTTTGTGATCTGTATGTACAACCTTTATGTGAACAAGAGACTGTATGCCAAATGCGTGATCTATTTTATTGGTACTCCATGATGTTGAGAGTAGATCTCAGGGCCACCAAGAAACTACTGGCCCCAATTGTTCAGAAGGTGGATATAGCTATAATGCAGTTGGTTTCCATAATACTCAGCTGCAGGTTAGCGTTATCCAGTATTTGAACAACTGTGCCCCGTTAGTTTTCAATTACAAGTCTGGTGCACATCTCGTGTACAACTCAGCTTGGCTGCCTCCTTAAATAGGATTAAAAGTGATGTGTATCACAGTTCTGAATGTAACTTTTCAAGTACATGATTTGAAATCTAGGTTAATCTTTCTTTCCTCAGGTGATGATTAACTTCTGTATGGCTGCCAAGGAATACCAGAAATTTGGAGAATTATCTACTGCAATGATCCTTGTGTGCATCTTTCATTTCATTTATGTTGCTGACTGTTTGTTTTATGAGGTTAGTATTGCAAAAATGGTTAAATTCTAAAGTAACATGGTGTTCACAGTACATATAATTATGACGGAGCCACGTAGGAGCCTGTGTCTTTTTGATATTTTTAATGGAGAAAAAAATTCCAGCTGCATGAGCTTTTATGTGGAATGGAACAATGACAAAAATAGGGATGTTCAGTTACATTGTTTGTAAAGTTAATGTTGGGTCATGATCCAGAACATCACAGGCCAAGAAGCTAAAGAATTTATTTCTCTTTAACTGGAAAGACTTAAGGTTCAGTCTGAGGGAATGAGTTTTTAAACTGACTATTTACTTCTTACACTAAGTGTGCAAGGTTTTGATACACTGTACCTACATCTTACTGTATGTTTGTTTTGATATTGATGTTTTTATGATTGTCATTTTTTTGTTTTAGTCGTCCATCTTGAGCACAATGGATATTATCGAGGAAGGCTTTGGCTTCATGTTGGCTTTTGGTGACATATCTTGGGTTCCTGTCCTTTATTCCCTACAGGCACGCTATCTCGTTGATAATACAAATAAACTTCACTGGATAACAACAGCTGCAATCATAGTTCTGTTTGGTATGTCTGCCCTGTCTATCTTGTATACATGTATATGAGCAGGGTTGTCACTAAGATTTCAAGTTGCCTGATAAAGACAACAAGTAGGTGGGGATTCAAACAGCTAGGGCTTTCTTTTGATTCTATTTTTCTTCTATTTTCCTTTGAAAGTAGCCGGGGCCCACATTCATAGTAGCCGAGGAAAATCCCTGGCCCCCGCCTCTTAATGACAGCCTTGCATATGAAACAAAATGTTTTTCACTGATGGTACTTTGATACGTTTTAGTAACAATTCTGTACTTATAAAGTGTGTCTCCCCAAAAATGTCTTGAATTTTGGCCTTCCAAAACTTCAGTTTACATCAGATTCTCATTCTCAATTCTTTTGTCCATACATGTAGTTATTGGATATGCCATATTCCGTGGCTCAAACTCTCAAAAGGACAGGTTCAGAACTGACTCTGACTCTGAGGAATTTCAAGGTGAGCCAAAAACATGCAAATATAAATTCACTGTTGCATTTAGGTGCAGACATGGCGGTATAAGATACAAGCGTTGTTCTTAACATTATTTACAGCAGATAATTTGCAAGAGTTGTGCTACTAGTCAACAACAACCTTTATTATTACATCCAAATAAAATTTTTTTAATTTTTGTTTGCTAATGGAAATAAAAGAAGGAATTGTTACATAATGAAAATTATGCACTATGATAACAAGGATGTCTAGGAGCTCAATTAACAAACGTTTTTATGCTAGTGCATAGCTATAAAATGATAATTTTAAAACATCGTTAACATAGCAAAGAAAGAAAAAAACAAAACAAAATAAGTAAATAAATAACACACACACTGTACATAGAGAAAAGAACAAATATAGTCAACTTTCAAATTGTCTAATCAGTAGATGCTGTTTTAGTAAGCGTTGGAAGGAGAAATCTGGGAGGTCTTTCAAATGATGCCAGAGATCTTAGCAAAGGTCAACAGTTATAGATTGGGTTCACTGTTTTCCTATATTCGTTCTTGTGCATCATTTATACTTTTTGTACTTCAAAGGCATAATGAGGCCACATCTCCCTGAGAGCACTATTGAAAATCATCCCCCCCTCCCTCCCTTCTCGAATAGTCACCCCCTTTTTCTTTTGTTTTGTAAAAAAACGTACATATATGGTTCTCAATGACTTGATAAGTTTGATATTTTCCTACAGATGCAGAAACCATTTTAACTTCATCTGGTCGACGACTTCTGGCCTCAGGTTGGTGGGGCGTGGTGCGGCACCCCAACTATCTAGGTGACATCATCATGGCATTTGCCTGGACTTTACCCTGTGGTACGTCTTAGTCGATCTTTTAAAATAGTATATGTTACATGTACGCCCTTGCGAATAGCAAGTACCTGTTGAATTACCAAAACGAAAACAATGATGGGGAAATACATAAACAGATATACTGCTAGTTAAGTGTCAACTAGCCTGCGTAGCAGGCGCTTGGAAGTAGTGGGTGCAAGAAAAAATGGGCGCGCGAGAAGGAGACGCGCGTGTCTCCCTCGCGCGCGCCCGTTCTCTCTTTCGCCCACTACTTCCAAGCACCTGCTACGCAGGCTAAGTGTCAATCTCTCATATGGTTCCTTCTTTACTCAGGTTCTTCTAGTCTGATTCCATTCTTCTACCCGGTTTACTTGACAATTTTGCTGGTCCATCGTGAACTGAGGGATGAAGCAAGTAACCGCCGCAAGTACGGAGCAAGCTGGGACGAATACTGTCGACGCGTGCCCTACCGCATTCTGCCCAAAGTATTTTAGAGTGTTCCTTTCCATTAGCATTTTTCTTTTAAAGCGTCTATGTTTATAACTGCAGAGAGATACATGTACCTGGCGGGTAGTTCTAATGGTTATTTTGATCCCATTTTTGCTCGTCGCTCAGAAACAATTTGAAGTATATTGATAATTTATTACATGATAAGTAAAAAAGGGGTTTTACTAGCCTGCAGAGCAAGCGTTGTTTGACAGAGTGCGAAGCAGGAGACCTACTCGCGCACGATTCGCGAGAGACGAGCGTGGGACGTAAGTTAGAGGGAAATATAGTTTTTCTTCTCGCCTCGCGCTTGACGCTCGCGTACTCTTCTTCTTCTTACTCGGCTTCTATGCTGGCTATGGTGTAACTGTCATAACCTATGGTGCTTTCCATTGATCGTACTCCGGTAGAAGAGTGCACTTTTATATTTCCAGTCTCTTAAGTGCTGCATAAATCAAATACTTTTCCAAGTGATTTATAGAGTTAATTCCGTATATTTATATTCCGGACTACGGTCACTTGAATGCCATGAATGGACACCAAGATTACAAGTTGCCCATTTTTTCTCTGGAATTCCCCGCAAATAGGTGATCACTCGAGCGTAATGAATATTGCGTTTCGTGAGAACATTTGATGTGCAATGGAAAGTACTGTACGTTAAGACTATACTTAAACGAAATGAAATTTCTTTCTTCGCTTTCCCCCTCCCTTTCCTCACTGGAGATCATTTTCTCAACATAGTCCACTCGTCTATGAAAGAGAAAAAAGAGAAAAAGCGACAACTCCCGAGTCTATTTTTACCAGATATATTAATCTAAAAGCTGTAAGAATCTCACAGCTTTTAGATTTCGTACTTTATATTTTAACTTACAAAAGATTTTTAAGTCGCCTGTTTTTTGTAACTATGTTTCAGAGTTTCCATTTTCCATCCAGGGTGTTGTTGTACATTTTATGCCGATCATTGCCGATAAAATTTTTTAATACCAAACAACTCCCTCACGTTTTTAATCCAATATTTGAATGCATGCATTAGCAACGTTACCCAGATTTAGTTATGTAATGCCTTAAATAGGAATACCGTGTACGTAAAACCTTTCATTGCGAAAACGAAACCTTCGTTTGGGTGAAATCCCTATGGATGTGACCACCAGTGAAAACTCTTCGTCGTTACATTTTCTTGGTTTTATTTTTTATCAATGTTTTAAAACCTTTTTAACACTTCGTACGGCTTTTTGTTTTTATATGTTGAAGGAAAAGTTTTTGTTACGTCGGAAAAAAATCCTTTGGCGCCGAAGACTTAAGCAAGACAACTTTCTTACTCCATTTTCCAAAACATATATCATTTTGGTGGAAAACAGAACCCGCCCAAATGCGCTGGTTTTCCAGTCTCTGATTGGCTGATTCATTCCTCGTCGAAAGGGGTACCCCTTCTCTGAAAAACAGTTTAATTTATCCACATATCGTTGTACAATAAAATTTATTCTTTAGTATTAATCTTCAATTTATTCGTAAGTATTAATTATCCCCATAACTTGGCATGGATTCGTATGTTATTTCGTAGACGTATACGCCAAATGAAGCTTGGTAGCATCACAACACCAATTCCTTCTCATGATCTTTAACAATTTAAGGTTATATTAAGACCCAACTGTGTCTCTCAGTCAAGTACGCCCCAAACATTGTATACGGGCCCTTAATATTATTTCTTAACACCTAAGGTGGTCGCCAGTGAGAACTTTGACATAAGCTTTTTCTTCAAAATGAAGTTTAACACGGTAAATTCAAGAGTTTGTAAAAAATATATTCTTTTTCCAAGATTGTCTAAGAGAAATGAAATGTATCAGTGTTAGCTAAGAGGTAGTTATCAGTGCAGTGTTACCCACTACATGCAGCACAGACTGTACAGAGTTGAATTCAATGGCTCTGCAACAGGAACGAAAGAAAATGTCGAACTACAACTGTGAACGTAGGCTACAGTAATGCTCTAAGGGAATAGGTGAAATTATCGACACCTCGTGTCTCGTTTTTCACCCTAGCCTTCCCTTCAATGTTTCCTTCAATCTGTAGTAGGAAAATATGGGTTTTGACTGCACTAACGTTTTGATAGAAGTTTTGTATATAGTGTAAAGTAGGTGTTTACTTATGGAGTCTGGACGAGAGTGCTCAATACCTCAGTCATCGGTTATCTATTTGAGGCCTTCAGATTCTAAGATGAGTACGAGATTTTGCTCAATACTACGTAGTGCTAGCGCGTGAACAAGCGTCATTTTGGCGGGAAAATGTGGTAGCCGTCGTCATTCTACGACGAGGTTTAGGGAGAATGTAGCGGAAACAAGTTATGAAATGTTAGAAATGTTATCATTTTGCGATCAGGAGAGAGCTTAACCTCCTTCAATAAAGATAGCAGTAATAACTTTTCTGGTGAATCAAAATTACAATGAAGCTTTCCGTGGTGTTTACTTTTTTGTTGAGAACACGTCGAGCAAACTTTAAGTCAACTCTCGCACTGGTAGTCGTTCTCGTTCTGGAATCTCTAGGTCTCTATCGTCGCATCACCAGTGATTTTTCTGCTATCAACTAAAATCCCAGCCCGTTTCTCAGGATCAACCACTTACCCTGGCACACTCCAGGTCTAAGCTTTAAAATAAAAATCGTCTAATTCCACAACTGACATTTGTCAAGTTTTACCCGTTCTGAGCTATCAGGTTAATCTCATCCAGACTTTCTACTTAGTTTTATTTTGTATCAGCATTAACTTCACTCAGAGTTCTTTGATTTTGATATTGTGGAAATAATAAAGTATGCATGTATTTAAAGCCATGCAAGTCGATCTTTCTTTTCGTAAAACAACCAGAGTCACGTTTCAAAATTTGTTGCTTTTTGGGTAACATGTCGCAGTTTTTTTGTTGAACAAATGAGCGGTGTATTATGGTATGTTAATAGGCCATTCAACATGGTGAGCTTTGGTGAAAGAAAAGTAAAGATGGCCTGTATTTCATTCAGCAAGTTGCGAATTGTTTAATTTCGAGCGCTGCAGCATTTCTTGAACAACAAATATTGAACTGTGATTCACCTGCACTCCAGTAACTTTCACCACATTTACTACCAATCCATGAAAAGAAAAAAAGAACCGTGAGTATTTGAAAATCCTATCTTTCATTAGACCATAAAAGTTTTGCGAACTTCTTCAGTGTCAACTGGGGATTCTTTTTCCAGAACTCCATCAGTGTTGCATGCAATATCTAGACACCTTGATGTAGGTGTTTTAAAGCCGCGTTTTTCCAACCCACTTTTCGATGTCTGGATGTCAAATAAAAACGCCACTATACGTCTCGTGTTAGATGTTACTACAAACACGAAAGTGAATGTTTGAAATGATATCCAAACACAGAGAACTGGATCGAGGCAACTGAATCAACTTCAAATTTCGGTTATTATATGATTCTTAGTTTTGCTTTCTAATTCAACAAAGTAGTGACCAATAAATTTAGATAAACGTATCCAAAACATATTCGTTTTTGCTTAGTTGACGGTTGGCTATGTTTAAAGAACTATCTAAATTTAACTGTCTTTTCCTAGCCGAATGAATTTCAAGAAGGAAATAACTCCCATTAGTTTCTATCCTGAATTACTACTAAAGTCTGATAATTTATACGTTAGTTCTCAAATAGTTGCATTTTAGTAGCTTCAAATTGTTTGTATGGATCTTTATATAATTACTTTAGTTCAAAGCGGTTGTTCTTCAATCAGTCTTTTCTTATTTCAATGACTATCAATCAACTCAGCTCTTCCGCGAACATTTGACTATGATCCTTGTCACGATTTAGCCCGTATGACCACCGATTTGCTCTGCACGCTTGTTTCCGGGGCATTAAAGGCCTGAGCTGTGATTACTCGAGCACAATTTCTCCTACTCTTGTTACACAATTAAACCGCTTTTGCTCTCCTGTACTGT
>NC_133207.1:745000-812500 GCF_958299795.1 Porites lutea | reverse complement strand
TTGGTATCGTCGAGGCATACTATGAGGGAAAAGGATTCACTTCCGTTAGACGTACGTCGCTCAAAATCACCTTTGCTTAAACGCCATAACTTCATTAATATCCTACCTTTGGTCTTATTCCTTTTGATACTGGTTTCTTCTTAGCTGCTTCCTTTAAAAAGTTGACCCACTTTCTTTGTGATTCCGTCAGAAGCATTCCCATACTGCTTATTTCTTCATACTGAAATATTTAGCAATAAACGTTTTCTTTTTTGATTGAGTAACTCATTATCAAAATAAAAATAATTACACTGGCCAATCACAACCTTTTACCAGCCATGATGGATTTATCTCGATCTCGCTCGCTATTTTCATCGTCAGAGCCGCTATGTAATTTACACAATTTCCCTCCCCCTTCCTTTCTTCCCATTTTTTTCCCAACCTGATCCGGAAATCTAACTGAAACCCTTTCGGGAGATATGATCTCTAAACTGCAACCCGTTTTAAGGTTAAAAAAAAAAAATTAGAAAACATGGAAACTTTAAAGATCCTTTCGACTTTAAAACTTCCCCAGACAAGCTGTATGAATTTTTACCTTTTTCTTTAGAGAGTTAAAGTTATCAATGACAACACCAACGAAAAGGTTGAGAACAAAGAAAGATCCGAGGATGATGAAAGCTACAAAGTAGATGTACGCGATCATGTTGTTGTCGTCGACGGGTTGCTGGTCAACCTGATAAAATAAATGCATAGAACGAACCCTTTGCTCAAGTTTCAATGATACAAAGAAGAGATATGTATTTACACTACGCATAATTCTATTCTTCCAAGTAATTCAAACGATCTCCATTCTCTTCGCAAACAACCCTTTAAGAAGTATACTGATGACGTGTGACTGGGTAATGCGAGAGGAAAATTTGCTTCACTGCTCAGACGTCATTTCGCTGGGAAATTAAACCAGTGGTGGCGTCGCGAAATGTCGGCTGTTTTCTCAGGCTATATTTAAGATGGACACCTCTTTACAAAATATTCGTAGAGTTGGTTCTCGCCTGCGAGGAAGCTCTCCTATTTGGGCGAGTGAAACGAGCCTCGCGAGAACGCGCGAGCGAGCGGCGAAGCCGCGAGGGGCAGAATAAAAGGCCCCTCGCTCGCGCGTTCTCGCGAGGCTCGCTTCGCTTGCCCAAATAAGAGAGCTTGCTCGCAGGCTAAGTTGGTTCCTCTTCACCACGGCTAAGATATTTCCTTTTCCTTTCCGTTCATTTCTTTTTTACTGTCTCTTACGCGGCAGACGCTTAGTGTCGGTTCAGGCAGTGTCTGTGAGACTTACTCAGAAACATAACTCTCTTCTAATACAAGTGTACGAGTTTACCTTAGTTGAATCAACTGCCATGTGCATGATATCAATCCACCCTTCAAACGTTGCCTAAAACCAAGACCAATCGCGCTGTTAAGTTAATTTAGTATTGAAATGCTAGGGAACATCAATTTACTGGTTCTTTTTTCGTTTGAGTCCAGAAAGTTCACTCTACACAGTGCTTGATAAATGTAATCATGTCTTAATCAATGAGCGTTAGCAAAAGAGTAATAAGGATAATAATAATAATAATAATAATAGTAATAATAATAATAATAATAATAAAATTGGTGTTCGCGGGGTGGCGAAAGTTCAGTCAATAAGCCCTTTAATTTTTAGTTGTACTTAGCGGTATAATTGATTATAGGCAAGACCTTGCGCTGAACCTTTATGGATTTCTGAGTTTAGCAGCTCATGTCGTCGGAGTGGGCAACAAAGTCACTCTAGGTGCAGTTTTCAGGCATTAAAGTTGGCGAAGTCTGAATTCTTCGGTGAACTATACTGATACCCACGTAACAAAGGAGGATATTTATGATAACTAGGTGCTCAGGATCTTTTCTTTCGACACAAGCCTACAAAAGAATGGATCAGCATGGATCATGTATGTAAAACAAATAACTTACCACTTGGAAAAGCGTGAGGAAGCCGTTGAGAACATTATCAAAATTTACATCCGAATTCCTCCAAGTGTATTTCTCAGGAAAGCGAAGACATTCTGTTTTGTTTGGAACAAGGCTGGCTGGTAACCTTTCCCCATCGTTATCGACGCATGATTGAAATTTTCCAGAGAACAGTTGAACACCGAGAATGCTAAATATCAACCAGAACAGTAGAGATACAACAAGGACATTCCCGATGCCTGGAATGGCCGCGAACAACGCGTTGATGACAACCTGAGTGTGGAAAAATGATGTGAATGAGTTTAAAAATTGATCTGAGAAACATTTTTCACCTAAGTTTAGGGTTATCATTACAGTGGTTTATTTAGTCCGGAGCCCATCACATCGGAGTCTCCATCTGCTACCAATAAATGTCACATTATGTAAAACTTTCAGTCTATTTTTAGAAATCTTTTCCCTGGTCGAAATTCACTGTGTGCACAAATGTCCGCGACATGTATTATGGGAGTAGATCTTTTAGAGTCCTTGGTCCTCGCTTTTATAATTTTTTTATTCAACCAGTTGAATACTCTTCTGCTATATCATCTGCGATTGCTAAACTTGCTACGATGTAATGGGCTTCTTCCAAGAAGATCAACCGACCGAGTCAAAAGAAATACATTACTGATAATTTCAGTTCTGTACCTTCATTCCCTCCATCCGGGATATGGCACGGAGAGGTCGCAGGGCTCGTAACGTCCGAAGAGATCGAAATACCGACAATTGTTTGTTCTCTGACAAGCAAGCAAGCGAGATCTGAGGAAATAATGAAAAACATAGGATCCAGTTACCTGTACAGGGAATCTATTTAATGTATTGACAATTTTCCGGTACGGTCTAAAAGCACATAAAGATTTGCTACGCGAGAGCTATTTCCTTGTAACAGATCAGTGATATGACAAACATATTTTTCCAGTTATTCAGTTGCTTACCGCTACAATGAAAGCGTCCAAACAATTCCATACTGAAGAGAAGTACTTAACAACGCCAAAGCCGATGACCTTAAGAAGAAATTCCAGCGAGAAAACGGCAGCGAAGAAATAATTGAGAATCCCTAGAGCTTTTTCAAGCAGTGGTCTTTCGGGCAGGTGGATGTCTTCAAACACCTAGGAAAACAAACAAAGCACGCTTATCTTTCAACTCGGAGAGATAACACTGAAAGATGAGTATAGAAAGGACTTTGAGTTAAGGATCAATCTCAGACTGACTTTAATAAGCCTCACTAAAGGCTTTGGCAGTCCTTCCGCCCAGCAATACCGCTTAGCATTTGGAACAGAACATATTTCATGTCATTCCTTTGAAATGATATCTTCGTTAAGGTAAGACAACACAATCTCGTTTCGTTTTCTTTAGTGAATGACTATGGAAAGAACGCTCAACTGTTACAATTCTCAACAAAAAAAATGGTTGCGAAGTCCACTGACCTTACATCAAATTAAATTCTTATGAACTTTTCATGGGAATATGGTAAATCCCCTTGAGAAAACAATACTGGATTAAAAATTAAAAAATAATAATGATTTGAATCATTGTTTTTCTTAAAAAATATATCAGTTCCTGTCAATTCTAACACCCTAAGGAAACTCGTGATCAGTTCATTTGCGGCAATTCCTATACACAGGTCCTTCTTTCTAGGCAAGAAATGCAAAATAAGATTCATTTTTTTCCTTACCAGAACGAAGCTACTGAACATGACTGTGAAGAGAATGAACCACTCCAAGTACTTGTGTTCCACAAGACATCTAATGCTACACCTGAACTTTAGCCATTTAAAGTGCTGCCTTGAGAACACAGGCAACATACAACACTCGGGCAAACAGTCGTCTACTTCAACGATGTACTTCGGAGGAATTCCTTTGGGCGACTGGCTAACAGTGGATACTATTTCTCCTCGACCTGAGAGGAGTTCGTAATAAACTGGGATAAGAAATTCGGCTAGCATACTTTAAATATTATGTAGCAATTTTCTACATGACGCTTTCTCGTCTGAACAAAGTTGAAATTGACCATTGTTTCGTATTGTTTATTCTTAGTAAAAAATAATTTTATCATTGGAAGAACTTGACATCTCGTCGTCCAAGGTCGACTGTTTCTTAAGTGTACAAATGAAAAATAGAGCCTTTTACTCACTTGGCCACCAGCTATTAAAATTTATTGGAACAAAAGAACCACAGGACTGGTTTAAAACACCAACATAGCCACCTTTTCATTGGTTTGGAACAGCAATATGGCGGACGTTACGTCATGTGAAATCGCTCTATTCAGACATTTATATCTTATAATCATACACACCTTCCTGAAAGCTCCCGGATGTTGTGACTGAACCCCCACGGTAAGGTTTTCTCAGAGGGGTCCCCTGGGCTGCCAGGTTACTCTCAAGCAGCTGCACTTCATACAGTTTGTATCGTTCTTTAAAAGTAGCCACAAATAAGCGTGTCTTTTTGGTCTTGGTGAACCTCTTTATAAGCTTCTTCAGTCTCGAATTGTTCCCTTCATCTTCGTCTAGGTTATTGTCGTCGTCTTCGGTGTCAAAAGCGCTCAGCAGAAGGGCGATGAAAAGGTTAAGTACCTGAATTGAGAAACATAAATGTGAGCGTCTCCAGAGTTTTTGATCCTCTCGGTAGGTGTTCATCCGGCTATTATCCGGGTAGATGAAACTATAACGGACATTACTATTCTCTCCAGACGATTAGTTTCTCTGTTCAATGATTTCATACTACTTATGATATCATTGGTGTTGGACTATCTTGACTCTTTAGGGGATTATTAGTTAAGATATAGAAGTGAAAGCTTGTGCCCCTATTTTAAAGACTATTTGCTCTAATGTAGCTCTCATACAAATTTCCTAGTCAAAGCAGCGGTCATCTCTTGCTCTCTTTTGTATTCTGCTGCTCTTGATAAGATCGCAGCAAACTTTGGGGTCTGTGATTACAAGTTAGACTCATTCGATTCGGACCAGGCTACAGATGAGGCTAGTCATGCTAACGGCTCCTAACAAGGGGCAATCAGTAGTCGATGGCTGCGCCTGCCCAACGCCTGCCCTGGTGATATGGCTGTGCGCATGCGTAATGTACTGCCCATACCGCTGAGCTTGGTAGTGTTTTGGGTGTACTGAACTTTGTTCCTTGTCACTAGAAACTAAGCCTGTTTAAACCGTGTTTACGTGAGAACAGCCATGCAGTCTTACAAAAGGAACGTTCTTGGAATAACACCTTTAATGACTCTGTAATACTTACGATAAAATTTCCGATAACAAAAGCCGGCAAAAAGAACAAAATAGCCATAGGATTAGTGGCTCTCATGCAATCCCAGAGTGGCTCGATCCATTCCCCGCACAGCACTCTGAACATCATCATAAACGCGTGCCAAAAGTCATTGAAGTTCCAGCGTGGTACTCCATCAGTTCCAAACTTGTCTGCCGTGTAAGCGTCACCAAAAACCTTTATTCCCACCACAGCAAATATGTATATAATGACTCCAAGAATAAGAGTGATGTTTCCAACAGGTCCTACGCTTTTCGTTATGGCCGTCACTAGTTTGGCCATTGTCTTCCAAGACTGTGCGAGGTTGAGAACTCGAAACTGAAAAGAAAAAAAGGGGAGAAAAGTAAGAGTGTTTCTTGGTGTTGCCTAAATCGCCGCTTTAGAAATAAGAAGGGAACTGGGCCTAGTAAGCTTTGGCAAAGACTTGGGGGACTGTTACTGGAAACAGGAGAATAAATGGCTAATAACTGACCGCCGCGATCAGGTTCGTCACTAACCTCGGACTCAGATCTAGATACGAGAATATTTCCTCACATGAGAAGTTCGATGTTTGACCAGGGCACTCTCCCCCCTGTAATCTTAGTCATTTCACAGCGCATTTGAACGCGTTTAAACTGTTACAAAGCAAGACATACCAGCCTCAAGCTACGGAAGATACTGAAGCTTCCACCCGACTCTGTTAAATACCCAGCAACACTTGCGATCACGATAAAGGCGTCTAGGATATTCCACCTGCTCTTTACGTAACCAACTGGTCCAAAGGCAATAACTTTCCATATCATCTCGGACACAAATATTATCGTGAACACCTACGGGTGATATCAGACAAAAGACAACTTTTGGCACCATGTGAACCAGCTGTAACACTACTAAGCCGGGAATTCCGTGTTGTTTAAAAAGAGGATTCTCATGTTAAAACAGCATGAATTGATAAAGTCTTAAAATTAATAATCTTATTTTTTGATTTGTTGTCTCTTTTAATTTAAGTCGACTCATTCTTATTATAAAGATTACAGTTGCTAGGCTATAATAACAGATAAAGCAAAATCACTCTGCTATACCACTGTTACGTACACACCCAAGTAATTTTTTAAACTGGCAAAAAGTGCTGGGTTATGTCATACTGTCTAAAACCTTCGTCCCCTGTCGAGCAGTACAAGGAAAATGTAATGAGCACCAAGGTGAAGGCTAGCCGATAGCTTTTGGTCGCTCTCTATTTTCACGTCTGAACTACACCATAAAAGGAGTTCCAGAATGTAGGGCAGATAAATGGTTAGTTTTTTAAAATATATGTTCCTGCGTGGAGGAAAGGTACTACAATGAAATAAGTTTACTTTTAATGGAGGAATTGGCCATGTGACCATTAAAAGAAAGCTAGTTTAGATCATAGCTCTTTTCAGATTAAGTCGATGCTTGATGTCACATACCGAGGCTGACGGACCTATAAACGGGTTATTTTTACATCGGAGAGGATTCCTCAAGGGATCCAAGAGTAAACTGAAGAAAAATGCGTCTAATTTTCACCCTCTTTTGTTTTTCAACATTCCATAGTGACATTGGTGGCATTACCATTGTCTACAACCTTTTTAATTACCGGTATGTTTGTTTTCGAATGCGCATTTCGAATTAGTTGTTTGTAGTCATGATAGGAACAGTAACGTCTTGAGACTGCGAGGTACAAGGTTTTACTTCGAAAAGTAGCTTTTACGGCGGTATTATAACTGAACCTTCAGAAAACTAGCAGGAAACGTAGAATTTTTGCCTTCGAAGAGAACGAGCCAGAAGCTGCAATTTTAATTTCAAGCATTGTTTGATATATTTAACAGAAGGACCATTTTGGCGAGGTATCTTTGCTGTTAAAGACAACGACTTTCAAAGAGGAAATGAGGCACGAACACCGCAAAATACAAAGAAGTTAACCTGTCCTGGAGTAGACGAACGTAGGACGATTGGGTGAAAGAGTGGAATAGTTTACCAAGAAATAACAGCGACACGCAGGTTTGGAATTTTTAGTAAAACTCCTGACGTCATTCTACTCTGACTAAGCAAGTTTGCTTCGGAAGTCATGCCTTAAGATTATGTCTAATATTGTCTAAACTTACTCTTTTAAAAACTATTTACTCAGTTATAGTGTCCGGTGTTAAACAACACTTGAACAAAAACTTATTCATAAATAACAAATTAAAATGCCAGGGGTTTTACATTAATATGCAGGGATATGACGTATTCTCTTTGCATATAAATACATAACCTCCCAATCGGTCCCACTCCGCATTTTAACTAGCTGTCCATTGGCACTCAGTGTTCCTTTCTTTTTCCAGCACCGAGCCTTTCAGACAATTGTTTTAAGGGTTATGTGATATAATCCCACCGGTTTAATGTAAAAATAGTTTACGGATGCAAATGCTGGGAACAATAGCAACACAATGGTGGGAGAATCGGTTTCCCACCAATGAGGACAGGGATCGAATCCCTAGCTCGGCGACGCCATAACGGCTATATCTGGATTGATTTTGTTAATGATTCTCTTCTTGGCTCCTGGCTCCGAGAGGTTTTTTCCCTTCTCCTCAAATACCCACCCCTATATGTGGATCATTGCTGCTGCTAAATTAGTAATTTATATTAATTATTCGATTTTTCTATTTGTGTTATTTTAAATTATCATCTACTTTCTATCACCGCCCCCGACCTATTACGGATAAAACGAAAGTGGGCCAGCTAACGTAGTAGTGCGCTTAGAACAGTGATGTATAATTAGCGCTATATAAATTCCATTATTATTATTATTATTACTTAGTAGTATTCTTCATACCATGTTGCATAAGTCCAGAACTTTCTCGAACTTCTTTTCAATTCCATGATGATAAAGTGCTAGAACTATGGTGTTCAGCATTATAACTCCTATAATAACTGCGTCAAAAGCTGCACATTCGGCTACAGTGCGCATGCGTTTCCGAAGCGACTTTAGGAACGGTATCCTGCTCAAACAGTTCTCGCATGTTGTTTTCACGAAACGAAAACATTCACACACTCTTTCGACGAGCGTTTTTTGATTACGTTTATGTTCATTTTCAATATCAGGAACGTCAGTAACAATGCATGCGGTTTGTGCTACTTCAACCATCGCTTCTTTGGTCTTACGGAGCTTCCGCAAAGGCCTGAGATTCTTAAGGGTGCTAGAGTCTGCAGTGTATGAGGCAGCGGTTTTCCTCATGAGCTCTTTCCGCCTCTCCTGGAAAAAGAAAGCAAAGCGCAAATGTATTGTGTAAAGGAACATAAAGGCAGAGAAGGTTAGTAATAGTTCTAAGTATAAGAATATCGGTCATTCCTGAGGAGGATAAAAACGCGAGGAAGTAGTGTATCTTGAAATTACTCTAACATGTACAATGCTCAACTCTTTGAAAATAGCTTTCTAGTTATCTTCGTGGTTGGTCAAATAAAAAACAACGACTCGGGTAGGCGTCATTTTTTTCCATTTTTGTGATTGGTTAAAACATATAAAAACACATTCACGCTCAACAACAATTCTTTTAAAAATTGGTGTCAGGTAAAGGCGTCGATTTCTCCGTGCTTGGAAAAAAGACAATTCCAGGAGAATTCTGACAAATGATTTAAACATCTGGTCTGAACAAGTAACTGATGAGCTTTGTCGTAGCACATTGACAAAATTCAACAGTGAAAGAGTGATATACGTATATGTATGTCTAGTCTGTTATATCTCAATCAAAGAGATTTCATGAAAATTCGTAAATATGTACGTTCCATCTGTTAGCATGCGCATTCCTTAGCATTCTTTGTTTTGCTACCGCTTTTGACCAATTACTGTTTATTGTAATTTATTTATTCAATGATATTTCGAAGTGAGCTCTGTCGGTGTGTTTCTCGTTACTCTCAGAAAAAATATGTTTAAATAAAAAAAAAATCACCATTTTTACTCTTTCAATGGTCTGTTTAGTACTTGCTTATTAGCCTTATTAACAAATAAAACGACTTCGGCCGTCGTTGACTAACCTCCTGTTCAATTGATTCCATTTCTTTTTCGTAGGACATATAAACCACAGCTAGGACAAGATTGAGGAGGTAGAAGGAGCAGAAGAAAATGGTAATGACAAAGTAGAATACATACCACACACCAAGCGCCTTGACTACCTGTGGTTAATGAATTAGACAGCGAGCATTTATTCCAGAACTGAAGTGGAGGCAAATATCCTACTCTTCAGCGGATTGATAAAGTGAGTTAATGATTGTTTTAGCACTAATCCAGTAAAATAGCTGGCCAAAAATTATAGTTTTAGTTTTAAAGGATAAGAGATGGAGAAAAGCGCTGTACACTGGTTTAATATATAACATCATAACCTTGGTATTAATAACCAAAGTGAGTGCGGTAAAGGTAACACTGGTCCGCTGAAAGTTTTTTAAAGCCAGTGATGAAAGACAGACATACATTCCGTTTAATCAATCTACAGAATTCGACGAACACTGTTTCGTAAAACTAATCCATGACCTGCTTATTGCCGAAATTGTTTAGGTCATTACTTTTCATGTGATAGAAAAATACATACATCTAGTTAGAGCCTGTTTGATTACCTTGTTGTAAAGGTTTTCCCAGTAATCCATAGTGAGAATTTGGAAGGCCATCAACAAAGCCCATCCAATGTTATCAAAGCTGGTGAAGCCATGATCGGGGTTGGGTCCAGCGTTGGCCATACAGGTGTAATTAGCTGGACAAGACCTGAAGAAATAATTAACATTTATCGCATTGAGGTGTACAAAGAGGTTCTCTATTATAAGCTTGTGTGACGAGATTTTATGCAGAGAGAGTAATGATTCAACTAATGCAGTGCTTAATGCAGGGATTTGCTTAGCTTGGCTACGTCTAGATATTGCGGGCGACAAGAGGAGCCCGCAATCCTAATCTTCAGGTTGTTATTACGCATGCGTCGCAAGTATGTAGCCAGCATTCGTTTGGACTTCCACTAAGAAAGAATGGAATGCACAGAACGCAATTTGATCACGTACGTTTGGACCTTCTATCACTAGTAATCTGATCACGTGTGTTTTGACTCTCTCTCACGTGAAACTTACGCAAAGCACAGCGATAGAGCAAAAGCGTTTTCACCTTCCATCGTTGTCGCCCGCACTCCGTAACCTTTGGTTATTGCTAGTATATTTACTACATAATAATCCTGATTAGAGATAAGATATCACATCGACTTATCCTTCTTGGTAGACTTTTAACTCACCCGGCCCAAGATGAGTTCCCGCATATCACTGCCTCACCGTGACGCAAATACCAAACACCTTAAAAGAGAAGTTAGTTTTCTTAAGCTTAATTATGCATTGCCGCTAAGTCTATTTGTCCATTTGGAGAAAGATAATCCAAAATTGATAACCAGTCTTACATAAACTGGACATTTTTATGTCAATGTTGAGAGTAATTTTGACGCTGTTTTGGTGTTGCCTTGCTAGGCTTTATGACTGGCTTAAAAATTTTACACCACTTTTTCAGCCAATCAAAAAAAAGGAAGCCTATAAGTGACTGGTTTGCATGCGTTTAACCAAGCTTGTCGTTCGGAAAATGTTTTATTTGACTGTGTGTGTTTGTTATGAATGGCAGCGTAATGTAATGACACCTAACTGAAAACCACTCTGTGTTGACATGATCAAGTGCTTACTTTCATTCCGAATGTATTCCATTAAGTCTACAGTCAAGTTTGAGGGTACGTTAAGCACACACTTGCTCCTTAATTCTCCTACAAAAAGCTGCAGTCCAATGAGAGCCATGACAACAAGAAAGAAGAGAAACAAAACCAGCACATCACTCAGAAGCTTGAGAGATCGTAGTAACGTGTTTACCATCGCACGGAGACCTAAGAGGCAAGAACGTTTGCAAAAAAAAATTTTCTTTCATTTCACAGACCACTGTTCTGTCTATAAGTGAGAGTTTTGTCAGGCCTGTGTATAAACTTCAAGTATAACGCTTTGAATCAATTTAGCAGGTCGTGTAGATTACCGTTTATTTCACCCATTTGGTTCAGAAACGTTGAGCAAAATTTAAACTCAACAATAAACTAGAGAATATAACTTAGTCAAGATGAATTAAAAAGCAACAGCAGCCCGACAATCGTTTGCTTTGCTGCCTTTGCTTTTTTTCTTTGTTTAGGCTGAGAAGCTTGACCTAGATTTTCAATTGTTGATGGTGGTTTTATTTGAAAATGAGGCATTCTATAGACAGTCTGGTCCCACATCCGCTAAAAAGTTTCTTTGTAGGTGGGTCAGTCAGCGAGTCTGTCTGTCAGAAAGCTTTTCCGTTCGGTAACAAACACTAAACTTTGTTAAACTTACCTGATATGACAGATATAGTCCTAAGTGCTCGCAGAACTCGAACTGTTCTAATGGCCGTGAAGTTTGCAATGTTTGGAGCCATTGTAATGTATCTATGAAGAGAGAAATTCATTAAGAAAGCAGAGTTGTCGTCTTTATGATAGATTTTGTTTAAAGGCATGTTAAGTCTACGTACGCTAAAGCAACGACGATGAAATCCAGCCAGTTCCATGGATCTCTAAGGTATGCGTACGAATGAAGGACAAATCCACGAGATATAATCTTAAGGAGCATCTCTGTTGTATAAATTGACGTAAAGACGTATCTGAAAAAAAATGGTAAACAATGAAAATAGGACTTCAAGCACTGAAGAAATGCTGCAAAAAATTCTTCGTCTCCGTCTTTAAATTGACGGTAGGGATTATTCAAAGCATAGAAGAGATCAATAAGCTCTGTCTTCTCCGTTTAAAGTCACTTTATGTTATTTATATGCATGGAAAAGGTTTCTTGCGGCCCGTTATAAAGTACAGGAGCAGTGGTACACAGTTATCCGGAGGTAGTGCTTCTGGAGCTAACCACTTCATGGATTTTTCTGCCTTTCTCCTCTGAAAGGAGTTTTGTGCCCTTAGTCGGGAACAATCGTTACATCATAACGCTCACCAGTTCTACAAGTTGCAGCAATTTTTGCTTTTGGACGCGGGATGCGGTGTGGCGATATTTTACTCCGGACGACGCTAAACGGTATTTCACAAAAGAAATAGAAACTGACCTTTTTCGGGAGTATTATTTTCAGCAGATGTGACTGCTAAGCCAGTTTTTGAAACTATTTATTAACCCATTATAAACGAAAATTTCACAATAAAGTGACTTACTCTATTTCCTCAGGAGGATGTTTAAGAGCCAAAAAGACGCAGTTTATAAGAATGACGAGAATCACAAGCAGCTCAAAATATCTGAAAAAGCATTGTGGTTAAGGACGGCGATATAATAGAATTGATTTCTAAAATGGCATTGACAACCAAGGCAAATGATTTTTATTGATGAACTGGGCGAAAATTTTGTTGCTCATACAGCGAAATAAAGATTTATCGAAATTTTCTTGCATTTGGGTGAAAT
This sequence comes from Porites lutea, assembly GCF_958299795.1. Taxonomy (NCBI): domain Eukaryota; kingdom Metazoa; phylum Cnidaria; class Anthozoa; order Scleractinia; family Poritidae; genus Porites; species Porites lutea. Next base: position 799,805 of record NC_133207.1, on the reverse strand, counting down.
TGGTGTAGCACTTAAAAGCGAATGTTTCACTGCATGTCCTCACTGCTTCCGGTTTTTTTTTGAAAAAAATTAATAAAAAATGATTGTGCTTGAGCATTCATAAAAGAGCTAACACTGATTTGGAGATTTTACCCTCTATTTTCATACAACTAACAAAAGGATACTGATTAGTAACCAAACTTATGGCCCACAGTCGGAGAGGTTGTAGAGGTCCAAAAAGCCACAACGAGCGTGCTTTATTAAACCGAAATACTTGATGTGCAAGAGAATTTGTTCCATGCTGTCGTAAAACGAGGAAAGTGTCATCGGCAGGTACCTAAAAAGAGACATGTTACATAAGGGTTCTAGCAACGGTATTACACACAAAAAAGAAAAGGAGTGGAAAAACAGAAAGGAAAAAATAAAACGGTTTTTTCCCAGATCGAAGCTGTAACTTTTTATAGCCTTTTTTTCGTTGATGTTGCCTTGTAGTTTGAGTTTAGTGGGCTATATTCACATTATATCGGATAGTGTTTGCGCCGGCACGAAAACCATACCAGATAGAGCTTTTGTTCACTCGTAACAGTGATTTCGGGGAGATTTCTGTAACGGAGCGAAGCTGCGCCGCGCCGATCTTAAAAGTGGAGAGTTACATATTGGATAGGTGATCCATACTATATTGGATATCTTATTGTGTCGCGCGAAATGCCATCGGGTATAGTATGAACAAAACCTGAGACACAAGCATACTTTGCGGGAGTTGTCTTCAATTTCCTATACCGAATCTGCCAAATTTTTCACAGAAGTTAGAATATGCTAATATAAAATGCGCAAGTTTTGAAAGAACTTTCTTTCAGTGATTGTGGAGCATGTTAAAGGTTTTTTTGGACTATATACCCATGAGACATCGTCTCTGATAAATTCTTTGAAAAGTAAAAACAAGCACAGGAAGTAATGTTTAACCTTCCATGTAATGTTTAACCCTCCAGGAAAAGCGCTTGGGAAAGGTAACAAAGCGAAATGGTAAACGATATGTCGGACTGTCTGAGTGCCTTGTGACTGAACTCAATTAATAACCTGCTGCAGTATTTAGGCACAGCGGTACTCACATTACCACATGTGGCGTCATAATCCTCTAATGGCATATTCAAGAATAGTCTTGGATCTTGCAGTGCTTGCAATGTTGTTTCGTCGAGAGAAGGTGTTTTTCCGCTTTCTGAACACTGTGAATCGGTTTCGCATGCTGCGAGAGCTTGTATTTCAGCTAACTCTGCCATGCTTGCAAACGTCACCACCTTTTTTCGCCTCCGAGAACTCGGTGTTGTTTTGTCACGAGAGCTGACGTCAGTAAGAGAAGTATTGTCTTCGATTCCGGTCAACATGTTGTACAGTTTCTAGTCTAAATAGCATTCCTTGACATCTAAATCCCAGTCGCTGACAGAAAAATTGAAAAAAAATCAAATAAGTGATATCGTTTCGCACAATGAAATATACTTTTTGGTCCACCCTAGAGGAATAGGTCAAAATCTGATTTTTAATACAGCTAGAATAACTAAGTAACAGAGGATAAACCAACTCAATGATTTGCTCTTAGTTGACTTGTTAGTTCAGTTGGTAGACTGCTTTGCTGGTATTGAAAAGGTCGAGGGTTCGAATCCAGTAATAGCCCGAATTTCTTCCGACTTTCTTTTCGTTTTGACTTTTCCACTTTTTCTCGTTGAAAAAATAAATGCCCTTTAAATTTTGCCTGTGATACAAAAACTTAAGGCTGAGCTCAGGAATTTTAGCTACTTTTTAGTGAATGTAATGAATGTGGTGAGTATATATTTGATGCTTTTGATGTAGTAAGCAATGTGTGTAGATAAATCATAGTTTCTCGTCGATGAGACCAGTGTTCTTCACAGACCCCAGCTTATTTTGAGTTACCGCTTTTCCTTTGTATCTATAACAGCGCTCGTTACTGTTTGACGTCTAAGCTGCTGTAATATAGACGATATTGAGCGTACAAACATTTGAAAACTCATTACGCTCTAAATCGTATCAAGCAACCCATCACATATAAATGAAATATTCACCGTTAGAGCCAGTTTTGTTGAGCCGTTTCCCGGGCTGTTTTTGTTCAATTAAATCCGCTCGCAATCATGAAACCATAGCTTTACAATAGCCGCAGAATTGTGAAAGCTGACTTGTAGGAAAGTGATTTGTTTTTTTAATATTCCTTTTCCTTCGCAACTCCTTATTAACTTTTCAATTTAAAAAAGTGAAAATGTCTATCATGGTAAAATAAATCTTCCTATTCGTTTTTGGATTCGGCATGAGTAATACATTTTATCGATTCCCCATAGAGATTATACATATCAACAACGATGTGGCGATAATCTAAACACCACATTTTTTATCAATTACTGTGTTATAGATTCCTTGGTAAAAAGAATTTTACGACGCCCACGAGTCAATATGAGAAAATGAAAATTCCGTATATGATTTGGTAGTTTTCGCCAAGGTCGTTATAAGTTGAAAATTGAGAGTCTTTGTATTGTTTCAAATTTCCCGCTGTGAGTTGAAGCACATAATTTAACATTAGCAGACTGGATATCTAAAAGAATTCAATCAAACGCTTAAATGAACGAATGTCAAATATTTACAATTTCATGACTCAAACATCTGGTGGTAAAGAGTTTATCTTTAGAATTCAAGTAGAGTGTTTGACTTCAAAGTTCAAGAAAAATAATCAAGATGCTAATGTTCCTCAGCATTGGCATCAACATCTCGTAGATTTTGAAAACATGACTGAATTCTCAATAACAAAAATGGAATTTGTAGCGGATCTCTTAAACAATGAAATCACTTCGGCCTTGATAGATTATCGCCACTTCTAAGTTTCATTTTGGTAAGTGGAGGATGATAATTATTGCAAATTCATTATACGCAGTATTTAATTCTTATGAAAGGTAAAAACATGATTGTAGTTGCTTTAGTTTTTAAGTTGCACAGTTTTGTCTTAAGTAACATTGATGATTACAGTATTCATGTTAAACTCCAGTATCAGCTGTCACGGCTTCGCTAGATTGTTATCAACTATTTCGCTTCAGGTCCAGCGATATTAAGACATTTCGATGACTTTTTCGTTGGCATTCAGGTCTCTTTCTCAAAGCATACCTTCGTCTATAGAACAAGAATAGAGTTAAAATTTTCGCCGCCTTAAATGTTCAATAAGTAATTAGACTAAGGCCAATAGAATTCTCATTCAAAGTGTGCATCCACGCGGTGACCATGGACACTTTGTAACAGTTCGGTAGGACCAGTGTAAAAATTTTCCAGGTCTTGAATTCACGAGACTAGTAAGACAAATGCTTGATAATCTGTTAATATGGAACCGGTTTTAAGTCATATCGAGCCGCTCTGATTCTCTGATTCTCTGATACAGTCTGTGATTCAGTCCAAGTGTTGAACTGACATGTATGACTGAGAATCGGACTCAGATTAGGGAACATGTTTACACTCCAAGAATGAGTCGGACAGGTATGAGGTGATTTTCCTAACAGTTTAATGTAACAATTAATTAGCATGGAGACCTATCTTAGGTAGTACCGCTCTTGATTTCAATTCTGATTCGCTGATACAGTCCGTGATTCAGTCCAAGCGCTGAATTGACATGTATGATTCAGAATCAGACTCAGATTAGGGAAACATGTAAATAACTCCAAACAGGAGTTGGACAGGCAGGCATAAGATGATTTATCCTACCAGTTTGAAGCAAGAATTATTTAACTCGGGGACAGGTCTTGAGTTCATATCAAATTCTCATGTCATCCGAGGTTCTTGATTTTAGACCGGCACGTAAACTTTGATCTGATCTGTCAATCAAATAACTGTGTAACTGTCTCAGCGACGCCAGGGTTAATTATGTGTCTTATGCGCACTGTCACAGTTTTTTCCCCAATTAATTACTTCCAGTGGAAAAAAAGTTGAAGTTGCCTTTATTAACATTCATTTCATATAACTCAAAATTCAATTGCTCAGTTCCTTTTCCACTAGAATCGAGCAAAGGTAGTATAAAGAGTCCTACGTGTTCCCTCTCTTGCTGAGGGGAACGAGTAGAAGAGGGCCCTGGGACCGAGGTTGGCTTTTGCCCTGAGATTTCACTTGCGCATGCGTAAGGAATAAATATTATTAAATGAATAAATAAATAAATAAATAAATAAACTAAGTCTGAAAAAGCACAGTCAGAGAAGTAGATTAGTTTAATTCTAACCAGTTTCAGCAACTTATCTTGATAGATTCACATTTGTTTTTTGTTTTTTTTTACGAGTTTTATTGATTTATTACAACAGTAGCAAATTTATATTTAGAAAAAATAAAAAAATTAAGCTAGAGAACATTCATGGTCAGCCTTATTTTTTCACTTTGCTTACATGGGAAAAAATAGACAGGTTTAATGTTGTATTAACAAAATGTAAACTTACATTATCTCGATTTCACGCGGTCTTGGAATTTTTAAAATAAAAGATCCGAACTTTCCATTATTGTTCCTTTTTGAAACCATTAGAAAAGTACCCTCTTAATTAACTTTCACTAGAATTATTCTCGTGACAATTTTCTTAAACCATTGGATGCTTTAGTCACGAAACCTTTTATACTGTCCATCTTAAAGCCCAGCTGGGTAATATAAGCAACACAATAATAAGCTGATTTTACTGAAAAGAAAGTATTACAAGTTAGAGCAACACAAATAACGTTAATACTCAGGCTTGTAAAAAACACGGAGTCATCATTGACCATAAAACTCGAAAAATTTTTAAATGATCTGCATTCAGGATTTAACCTGGTTATTCTCATACAATAGTCTTGAACATTACAATCGGTGGCAAAGCAACAATTTGATGGTACAGCTGGTAATGCATTTAGACAAAGAAAAGCTTATGTTATTCATGTGCAAAACTAGTGCTGAACACTTTATCTTTTAATGCGCGCCCAGACTTACATTGCTGGCAGGTGGCAAATTACTGAGTTTCTCGGCGCGTAGTAAATGTTATAAAGTTAGAGAGTATTTCGTTTAGGCGTAGAAGTTCAGCTGCAGTCGTAGAACATAACAGCGTCATGAAAATTTTCTGTATCCATTTTAGGTATCAATTTCTGCATTATTTTAGCGGGGATAATTTTCGTTATATGTTTTGGTAGACGTTTCATATTAAAGCTCTGATCTGAACCTGGCAACGATTGGCAAAGGATGTGTTTTAACAACGAAAGAACTGACTATATTTCTCCAGTCTTGCATCTTATCACTTCAACCAAAAGAAGCACAATTTAATCGAATTTTAATAAGTGAAAACCAAAATGATGCCTATGGCATGTCTTCAGTCAAATGTATTAAGAATAAGGAGACTCTGTGAAGGCCGATTTATCAGAAACTTGACACGTACGTGGATCACTGAAAACATTTTTGATTTATATCCATGGAAGTAATTAAATAGTTTGTCCAGCATGTAAAACTCGAAATAAGGTATTAGCTCTAATTGCTTAAAACCAATATGTTTTTCAATGAAGCTTTAAGACTGGTTTATTTAATCCACATAATAATAGGAGCTGCGAAAGGCGACTGCATATTGCCCAACGGCGCTAAATTATTGTTCAGCGAAAGTGTATCGTAAACTTTTATTTTTTACAAAAAAGAAAATTCAAGAAGCATTACGTAATGTCCAGTTTTTACAGCTCAATTTGTCCTTGGCTTTCGATACATTGCTTTTTTTAGGTTTCGGATGTTAAAAAGTCAGGAAGTCTCGAAGTCAAGAGGCTCCGGCATTCAAACATAATTACTTGGCCTTAAAGTTGTAACTAAATTCAGCAATCGTAGGTAACTCCAGGATCTCAAATGCTTCTTTGCAAAAGGCCGTCATCGTGTTTTAGTAAACAGATATAAGGGCTTACTGAATATTACAGTTAAAGACACATGTGAATCCTCAATACACCGCCCAAGTTAAAAATTTATACGTTGCCCCGAAGACATTTCAACAAGTCAATTACGTTTGATAGCCTAAGTTCTACATGTTAGCCAATCAGCGGTTAGTGGAGCTGAAAAAGACTTTATGATCGCGATGCACAATTTATCTTTAAGTACCGACCTCCGCGACTGAGCGTTTTCTTTTGCTCTAATAAAATATCGCCTTTCAAATAGCAAAAAGATGACTCATAAGGCCTCATCTGCGGTCATTTCGCAGTGAAAGCTACGAAGTGTTCAAAATTGCGAAGAATTCAAGTAGGTAACAATTTATTTTAGCTTAGTTAAAAATGTTTTTATCTTTTTTATTTTACCTTAGTTGCTTAAAAATCTGAATTCTTTTTCTGCTAAAGATCACATATAACGGATTCTTAATCCATACCTTATGCAATCTTCAGTAGCTCCCAATGTTTCAAGTCCTTACTGTTCGCTGATAAGCTACTGATATCTTCTACTTAGCGCAGCGTCGGTTTGGCTTAGTGATTGCGTCAAAACGCGAAGCAGAAGTTTCGCACCTAAATTATAGTGTTTACGAGCTGTGAGGTTATCGTTGCTGTAAAGTTTATAGGGTAAATTTCAAATAACAATGCAAAACGAACTCAAAAAGCAATGAAAATTACTTGCTCATAAAAGCTAACGATCACTGACCATGGAGAACTAAGATTAAACATGGCAAATGTGTGTAGTTTACCATCCCAGATACAATTGTTAACGTCCACGTCAGAATTAATCCGAAATGTTACAACTTTAGGTCTAGTGCATTCTCTTGCTCAATCATGATCAGGGAATATTTGGAACAATTCTGGTTAAATCCTTTAACATACAATTCTGTATTATTTTTTTATTATTGGAAATGAAGCCACATCTACATTCTCATCTTTTCCTTTGAGGACAAAAGAGAGCATCTCTATATTACTTACAAAAGAATGTCTAGAAATGGTCAGCTGCTTTAATACCTTTATGATAATTTATTTTGATGACATGTTTTCTTTCATTTAAAAACAAAACACATTGTTTAAAGGAGGATTGAATTTTTTGTGCCTGATTATCCCAAGTACGTCTGGAGAGATGGATGAAGCTTTAAAACCCCTTCAAAATTGAAACATAATTTTGTGAAATCAAAGCTCTTCTTAACCGTGCTAATAAATCTATACCGCGGTATTCGAAAAAATATGGTTCCCAGTATAACACTGTCTGCTGGTAAATTAACTTCAATAGAAGCAGTTTCATTTTCTGAGAAATCGAGGCTGTAACGTAGTGGACAAAAGACCATAAAAGGAAGCCGCATCGAAACTCATGAACCTTTAATTTTGACAGCCTCGATTGGCATTTGGCGTTTAGTGTGTACAAGCACATCAAATACATTTAAAATCAAGGCCTCCTGCCTGGCTAACTTGGGATATAAGGAATGCATGCAGGCTGTTGCGTTTAAATCGCAAAGCAAAATCTCCCGTAAGGAAAAATAAACGGAAACCATTTATAAGTTTTGAAGTAATTCCACCCACCCTGCTTCTTTCCAGAAATGCCTAAGAGAATGAGATCCTAAAATTAAACTTTGAAGTGCTTTCAAGAATTGGGTTTGCACAAAGCAGAATTAATCGGATTTTTTTTGTTCAAGGAAGAACTTTGAAATAAGAGGAAGTCACGAAAAAAGAACAATGGAATTAAATCTTCAACGCCTCCGTTTAAAGTCAAATTAAGGGGCCATATTCACGAAGTTGTTGTTGTAGTAACGTGATAACAATATTAACCTTTATTATTCATCCAAAATGTTTCTCCGTTTGTAGGTCAAATCCTCCGGCTAATTCTCCATACCTAACCACCTATTTAGCCGTTTTGACTGCACGTGGCTCAGTAGCAGTTATGCAAATTAATAGCAACAAAAGAAAGTCTTTACATAACAAAAAGACTGGTTTGGAACACCAACATGGCGGGCGTGATGACGTCATGTACAAAAAAATGCCTTGTTGACGAAATATGGAAGACGTTTACAGGTTCTCGCCCTCGTACTTGGGGAGTGAGAGAGATTGTAGATGATTATCTTTTGAGGCGATATGTATTGACGTTCTTCTCTTTTCGGTCTCTCCAGCTGCATCGGCTGTTCTTTGTGGGCTGTCCCTCTCTTCTTAAAGTCAAAAGTAATCTTTGATATTTTATATTTTTTATACTTTTTTTCGTTTGCCTTTATTCGAAAGGTTTTGCCCAAATCATTGCTAAGCCAATACAATACCAGGTAAAACCCTTTCATTGTAGGTAGTCGGTGCTCCGCAACCTAATTTATCCCGTATCTATTATCAATAAGAAAAAACTATATCAAGAAACCTTATTTCTGAAACTAACCAAGGTATTTAAATCAGCACTACTTTAATTTTTCTCTATGTAAGTGAAAGTAAAAAGTAGACAAGAAACAGCAGGCTTTTCGGGCGATAAAAATTGGAAATCCATTCAGTTCAGTCAAATTTTGCGTTGCTCATCACTAACTTTAATCAATTTTGTTACGTTGAAGGAGGAGTCATTTTAGGAAAGAAATTGGTTTGCCGTTGTTACAAAAACGAATTTTAGGCTATTTATTTAAAAAATCATGAAGACTGGCTTTGATTGGTCGATATGCCTAAGAATTGGATTGCTCTGAAGGGAATCACCGCCGCCGAATATAAAAACTATCCGAAGCGACCTAAATTTATCGGTAAAGATCCCAATTTGTGGTTGATTAACACAATTAGGGGAGTCAAGGCAAAAACATTCAAATCACTTTTTCTATCTGAACGAAAGGTTTTCATTTCGTAGATAAACAAAGCTACTTTTCAGATGCAATTTCCAAAAATGTCGGACTCGTCTTTATCAGAGAAAGGGACGGTAGATGAATAAGCTGTAGTTTGATCTTAAACATCATTTTTTTGTCGACCCTACAAAGTTGTTCCTCAATAAATTTAGCGATTATCAATTGAAAGTAGTTTTCCAAAAAAACTTGCGATCCCGGCTTTCAAATTTTGTGAAAACGATGAATTTACTTGTTTGGCCTGAAAAGCTTAGGGCATAATAACAGAGAAAAATTCGAAGTGTATCTTTTTTTTCTCGAAAAAAATCTCCTTAAAGGAAGTGAGAAAAGTTGGACAGTCCGTATATTGTTTTGGGCTTGCCCATTCATTTCTTCAAAGCAGTGATCATTTCAGACCATAGAAATATTCTTATTGGGCTTAGAAACAAATACAGCTTGCAGTGAAAAATAAAAATGAAAATATAACAAAATTTAACAAGTACCTGATGAGGTAATCCTTTCTTAAGTCTGGTCAAACTTGATCACAAGAAAAAAACTAAAATCCTTCGACCAATTCAAAGTATTTTTATCCTCGGTTACGCTTCCTCATTGTCAGAGAGCTAAATGAATTTCATGGCAGTTCTTAATTCATATTTGGATTACCCCGTACCCGCTAAAATAGATTTTATTTCTAGGTGTTGACTTGGAAAATTATTTGCGGTCTCCAAGAAGTTGGCTTCGTTTAAAATCAAATTTCTCGACCAATGATGGTTCACACCGCAAGTGCATTCATTTCTTACAAGTATTTGTTTGGTAGAACATCCCGAACTGTTAATATTGGCAGAAAGAAACGCCTCTATTTTTGTCCAGTGGGAATTTCCTAGCCAACGCTCACTCAACCTAAAAATTATTTTTTGACTGTCCTTCTTAGGTCACGAGGCGTAAACATATATATATCTACTTTACCATGTGAGGCATCAAAATACTACGACGAACGTCGTCTATGCGCGTGATAAGGCAAATTGCCGCTGGCATTGCCATGTCATTCGATTGATATCTGTGACAGACAGTTCGGCATGTCATATCGATTGAAAACTTCTCTTTTTCTACCGATCGTGGTTATTTAAACTCGTGAACCACAAGCCCATATTTTATTCATGATGAAATGTGCCACACATCTCAGCTGTCACGCAAATTTTACTGATCCTCTTAAAAACAGGAGACGAGTTTGCCAGACTGAAAAACATCAGTAACGGGCTGTCGTACCCCGCGCGGTAAACATCTCAAGCTAGATTAGCCAGTTGTTAAAACTGACTTTCAGAATCAACATTCCTTTCCTATATTTGTATACCATTCTTACGCGCAATTTCTTAGGTTCTTTGTTAAAAATGTGGCAGAGTTGTTATTTAAAAAAATAGAAACTGTTTGTTGATGATAAGCAACAGGTGCAGGAAATACGCCTTATTCAGTGTTATGGTAGATATCATACACCGATATACAGTATTACGAGTCAATAATGCAACGAATGAGAAACTTACGTGTATTGTCTTGCACAAAACCGAATTAACGTTAATTATTTTATGGCTGGGAAAAATGAGGCGAAATTCTTTGTTTTGATTGGCTAGCAGAGTACACAAAATAACCCTCTCTTGGGAGAGGAGGGGGGGGGGGGGGGAGAAAAGTGGGGGTCCAAAACTCCCGCCTCCCTCCCCTTGCATTCCAGGTTCCCGCCATTATACTCTTGGCTTCTTTACTTAAGTCCTTTTTCATTTGCGAAATATTTTAGTTTCGGAATAGGCCATTTGCAAGATGGCGTCCTTTTACTACTACTACTATTACTACTACTACTACTACCACCACCACCACCACCACCACCACTACTACTACTACTACTACTACTACTACTACTACTACTACTACTACTACTACTACTACTACTACTACTACTACTGCCAGAATCCTTTAGGGTTCAAATTAGGGCTTTTGTTCTTTAAACCTCACTGGGATTAGCAAATTTAAAGTATGAAAGAACAAACGAAATAAATACTGGTCTTATAGTAAAAGGACGCTATCATGCCAATCGCCTATTGAAAAAGATACGCAACAATGCAACAACATATTATATCTGAAACTATTGTCTGCTGAAAACAAATCGAAGAGAAAAGGAAAGACTGTATGTCATAACAAAACTATAATTAAAGTCAGCATATTGAGCAGGGATGAATATTGTCATCAGTCAGAATATGAGTGCCCGTTTCGACTTAATTCAGTCACTTGCTTATATCTTATGTTAATTATGTTGTGAGTTAATGATGCTTAAAATGTGATCGTATACCTTCGTACTCCAATTTTTTTTCTCCGTTTTGGATGGATACAGCAAAGAATTACAGGTACGTTGTTTATCATTTACAAAATGTTTCCAGAAAATCTGGTTGAAAGTAAATGGGATACAATATTTTCGGTCTTCCAGCGGAACCTTTTCGGAAGCAATCGAACATCTGGAAAGGTAGTCCTGTTTTTACGGACGGAATGTTCCAGACGGAAATTTGTGTTCAATTTCTTGAAAGCCATCTTTAATTTGAGGCCTTCACTGTCGTTTTTCGGTAATGGAACTGATTTGTACAAATGGTAAATGCGATTCCAGGACGAAATTTACCAGTCTTGAATTTTGCTTACCATTTGCCCAAACCGTGAACCGACCTGTTTGCTCAAAACAATTAGTTCATGCTTCAGCTGTGCGTATGTCGAGATATCGAGCACTTGCAAAGTTTGGAGAGCACTCATAAGGCTTCCATTAGGCGAATATTCTAGCTATGATAAAATATAATTTTGCAATGGACGTTTTGATGATAATTGTTCGAAATACATGGAAACGACAGCTTTACGCCCAATGTGCAGTTAGCAGTATTTATTTCAATCGCACATAAATCCTCCTATTCTTCCGAAGCTTTAATGCGCGTTATAACATTTCTGACTATTTCAACTTTGCCTAAATCGCACTCCACAGTGAGTTCATATGTGTCAACTCGGGGAACACGCTGCTCGACTGTAAGGCTGCAGCTTTGGGGAACGACGAAGACTGTTCTATTTAAGAATTGATCGGAAATCTTCATAGACTAAGACGGTTCGGTTACTCTTTGTTTGACTAGCTAAATACTAAATATTCTCCAGTAAGCAGCCTCTTCTTCGTCTTCTTCTTTACCTATATATGTATATATTTTTCACTATCAAGAGAGACATACCGGAGATACTTTTGGGTGAAAAACAAATTCTTTATTGACGTGGAGGAAAGCCAAATTTGTGCCTTGTCTTTCTTTGAGGATAAGCAGAAGGCGAGGATACCAAGTTCATGGCTGAAATAATACAGCATGACGTAATGTTGAAATCAATAAGTTATGAGCCCGCAGGCAGGTAGAGGCTGTCAAAAATGACACGAGTTCGTCGATTAATTCACAGTTGTTGTTCACAGTGTTTCACATGTCCACAGTAAGTAAATATATTGGAGTTGGTCCCGCTGGTCGACAAGGGTAGAAACGTCATTTTTTCTTTTGCGACAACATGTTCGTAAAGAGCTCTCTCATAGGTTTGTATTATTAAAAGTTTTACTATCCTTCTGTTTTTCAAAAATTTATCACGTTCGATAAAAAGCTTTTTTTGAAGCTTGTGTTTTGATAGCAACAATTAATTCTTCCAAAAACCTTGCTACATGTTAAACTGTTATTTGCCAAATTAATTAAAACGAACATCACCAGATTCTAGGATCTGGCGAACAAATTTCATGTAAAATCTATTACAGCATACAGGCCATCCTAAGAATCCACTAATGGAAGTCTTTAATAACACAATCAAATCAAAATGAAATCTTGATGACTGTGATTACGTTGTTTCCTGAGCTCGATTAAATGTATTACAATATGTGGTGTTATTTAATGCAAAAAGAGACAATTTGAAAGAAGCAATTTATTCACCTAGCGTCAATTGTATAGTGGCTTCTGACAAGTGCAATATCCACCTTCTAGAATAACTTATCTTATGATAGCACAATTAGAATTATTTATGTTCCCCGTTTCACATAATATACACTTTTTATTTACACCTTCGGATTCCAAGAACACAGCCTTGTAACTTTAAATCGTTATCATTACTTTTACGGCTCGTAAATAAGTTATGTCTATGGTGGAAGTTTGAAGTTGTCAAACAATTTCCTTTGCAACAGACGCCGTATTTTACAGTGTAGACCATACACACGAATAATTTTCGTATGCGATCGAACATCGTTAAGAATCAGCAACCAGCACTTTTCTTCTACCTCTTCTCGTAAAACTTGCCTTGAGCACGGATGTTTGAGGTCTAGAGTAGCTCTACCTGCAGGTGGGAACCCATAAGTACATAATGTTCTTGTGATGAAATTTTAAAATCTGAAAACAAAAAACCGCAGATTTACAGCATTCTCGTTTGGAAAAATAGATTTTTTACTCCTAAGTAATGATGATTGATATCAAGACAGTTTTTTTTGAAATCGAACTAAATTCAATGTTATTTTACTCAATGATGTATTTTTTGGGGTGTCTAAATTCACTGTAGCATGGTTTGAGTTACTCAACTCATATTTCTAACTCGTATCATTTTTAAGACTGTTACCGCCTATAATTAGACGCAGTCAGCGATATTTAAATCTATTGTATTTTAGATGCTCAAGGATAATCTGCAGACATCATTATATATTTATTGGAGTTTTAAACACCTTTTACATTGATTGAATTCAATGTATATAGACTATCATATAGACTGCAATTAATTCATGGGAAACTATAATATATTACGTAAGATTTAGGTGGCCAGTGAGCCTAAAATCGGCCATACATCAATGAGGCCTAACCTTCCTCAATTATCACTTCTGTCAGATCACGGTCAAAGGGATCTTTGAAGGTTTCAGCTGTATCTCCTGTTCCTTTTGTTCTTTCATTTAGCAAAATATACTAAGGATTATTTATCTTTTATCGCAGAATGTAATGTCTGTGCAGCATCCGCCGCCACTTGGACTGAGCTGTGCTGTCCTCGTTAGCAGACAGTTTTTCTCACTTCTAGCCGACTTTTCTGATTGTTTTTAATATATATCTCACATGAAAAGGTTTGACGCAGCTTGATTACTATACACGGAAGTAGAACGCACAGATAGGTTCTCACCTCCTCAAAACTACTCAACGAAACTTTGAGTTCTCTTAATTTTCTTTTTTGCTCATTCTTGGCTATCCCTGGATGTAAAAGAAATTTTTTTCGCCGATTTTATTCTTCGTAGCTCAAACGCCATATCTGGTGAAAAAAATCAAATGTTAACATAGGCTGCCAGTGCAGTTGATCGCCAGACGATTGACGGTTTTATGTAAAAATCATCCATATCGTGGTGCTTGTTTCATTCACAGATCAGCTGCACATAAAAACAAGCCAAAGCTCCGTACAGTAACAAGTCCAAAACCCAAAGTTAGATCTAGACAGCCTTTTCCTGACCCGGAATCAACGTTGGGCCATAAAATTAACAATCGTTTTTTACCTTTGCTTTTATTGTAATTACAGGTAAAAACCCTAAAGAGGCCCAAACTAAGAAGGCAGACGATAAAGGGAAAGAGCAAGCAGATCCCTGCGGAGGAGAAACATGTTCGGCGCCGAGAGTTCGGTTTAAGACGGCGGACAATGATATGGACGGAGTAATTGAAGATCCGGGGATGGTTGCCGGTGAAAATTCGGAGAACAACAGCGTTGCAGCTCGGGTCCCTTCGTTTTATATTGGAAAACCGCTAGTGGATTTTGATGCAGGCATTGGAAGGGTGTGTAGCACATTTTCCCGTCCCGATAACTAATTTGCAGCAGGAAAGGATGAAATTGTTGTTCTAAAAATTGCAAAAAAGCGTATTCATTAATTTTCATTTTGTTTGTTACAAAAACTTTCTAGGAAAAACCCGATCTGCCGTGTTGTAGGCCGCTAATTGCCTTTCTCAGCAAGTGCACCGGCAAAATTCATCGTCATAACATCGAGTTTCGGGTTTTTACAGTTTATGACTCTTTAGTATGGTTGACCCATTACAAACTCAAAAGTGCAATTAATGGAAAAGTAAAAAACAAAAGGCACATTTCCTGTTTTAAAATTCTGTAATGCAGAAAAGACGGTCACAGCACAGGATATCGGGTACAGACTTCCAAGTTAAAACACCAGTTAATATACATTTTTCTCAGTATAACTGGTTCTATGAGAGTAAGAGGTTCAGTATGTTATGTTATTTACAAAACTGCGAAATGGGTTGATCTCATACCATTTATGACGTCATATTCTGTGACAAATATCATTACAAAACTTGCCTTAGGAGAAAAAAGCCCTCTAAAAACAGAATGTCTGGAAATAAAAACATTTAAGAAAATTTTAAGAGAACTGCTGTCTCGTTGCACATTGCAGAATGTTGAGTGAGTTACGCAACGTATCTACAATGTAGTACCTAAATGAATTTAATTTTCTTCTAGGTGCCTTGTAACCACACATTCCTTGTGATTCGTCGCCAAGGAAAATCACGCTCTGATCACGTGTACAGATTCAACAAGGCGCCTTCACTGGGTCTTTTGGAGCCTCTTAGCCCCATCAGGCAGTTTGCGATTAGTGTTGTCACTAATAGGTATCCTTTGAAAAGTTCAGCATGCTCTATCAAAATAACATGATCGAGTTGAACTGGTTTTATCATGCTTGCTACAACTTAACAGTATAAGGTTGCAGAGAGTACGCAAGGGTGAGATATTTGTTTGTGCCTCCCCTCAGAAAATGGTAAGAACGAAAGAAAAGGAAATACGAAGATTACAAAAAGATCAGGAAGAAAACATTAATAAACTACTATTACTATGACAACTACCATATTCTCTTATTCCAAAACTGATTCAAAAAGTCCCTAAATCTACTGTTTCTATAAGGTGCACACCGCCATTTATATCAGAGATTAACTAGACCCGGTTTGGTTTTGAAGGGGAAATCTTATCTTAGACCCCATTTAGTTGACCGAGCATAATTCCACAAGCGATCGACAAAGTTTCTCTTGGACTAAATATAAGAAATTAAGGAACAGAATCCAGAAAAATAAATGAATTAAAGAGATTAGAGAGTCAATGAATCCTTCCTTGACTGCAATTTGAGATATTTCGAGTCATTTGTTATTCTTACCATTCTGGCTAACTGCGTGTTTCTCGTGGTTGAAAGCGCACCGGAGGAAGCCGAGTAAGTGAATTAAACTAACAACAGAAAACCAATGAAAGGAGTAATGCTGGCTTTTATCGCGTTCACCACCAGTTCGTCGGTAGCTTAGACTACCGCTAGTCTAGGACGCCATGGGTTCGGGTCTTTCTCAGATTTTTCCTTTGTGACTTTCGTGACGTTACGAGATTAGTACCTTTCTTATTAACGTAACATTTTTTCTTTAATCTATCACCACAAAGGATTTATTCCGCGTTGCTGATCCTTTTTAAAGGATCAGTAAATTTCTCTAATACTCTTGGCAAACCCGGAACGTAATTGAACAAAACCATCTTAATGGATTATTGGGGTTGGAAAGGGCCTGAAGATCATATGGCGCGTCTACGTTATGTCTGGTCCAACCACGCAGGGTTTAACAACCTTTTCAGGCTCCTAACAAGGTTTTCGGGTGACCCTGAAGGGATCACAGATATGATCAGACTATTAAGTAATTGGTACGCTGATGAAACATTTTTCTTTTAGATACTTTTTCTCTGGAATATACACTACGGAGATGATTCTCAAGATTTTGTCTCGCGGGTTTATTTTTCATACGTACGCCTACCTCAGAGATGCCTGGAATTGGCTGGATTTCATAGTAGTAGTATTGGGGTAAGTTAGGTATTTGTAACAGAAAGTAAATCTCCACAGTTTGCACTTTTTTAGTGTTTAAAAACTTGAAACGAGAGACTAGAAGTTTATTGATGCCTTTGAAACTTGCAGCGACTTTTCTCTTTTAAAATGGTGAGGTTTTTCTTCCTTCAGATATATCACAGTGGCACCTAATATCGCGAACTTAACGGGAATCAGAACCATCCGCGTGTTTCGAGCTCTTAGAACATTTTCCGCTTTGAAAGGTAAGTCTACTGCAGTCGTGAACTAAGTAGCCTCTGTTAGTTTTCGGAGATCGAGAAGGAACCTTACACCCTTCTTCTTTATAACACCACGTTTGGCATCCTCCGAAAACCCCAACTCTCCAATTTCAACTGCTTGTTAACTGCAATCCAAACTGTGTATAATCGGTACTCTTTACAGAGGTATAGCGAAATAGCATTAAATAAGCCCTTAGAAAACCCCTAAATGTTTGATGCTTTTTAAGGAAATAAAACCGATTGGATATCTTTTACGATTGTGTATGCAAACACTTTTTCCATGCTAATAATAGCCAAATTACTTTGTCGTTGAAGGTCTCCGTGCGATGGTAAATACGTTACTCCGATCTCTGAAGCTACTGAGCGATGTCTTGGTTTTGTTTTTCTTCTTTCTCGGTGTCATGGCGCTTATAGGACTGCAGCTGTTTTCTGGAGAACTGAGGAACAAATGTGTCCTCAGCATTCCATTTGACAATAACTCTTTGAGACTACAGGAGCGGATTCTTAACGAAAGTAAGGCATTAATTGCAAGTTAGTTATAACTATTAACATAATATCATTCTTATTTTACCATCGTTATCGTCAACCTTTAACTTCGACGATTAAAAATTGCTAACTGGGTTTTTCATCAACGTGCGCTTACTTTGCCAATTATTACTGTCAATGAAGAATCCTTACAAGTGACACATACAAGTCAGCGAATAAGCCATGAGATTATTCACAGAACACGGCAAAGGGTAGCTGCCTTGTTTGACTTTCTCTGGACCTCTATGTTAATAAAAAGCATCATCTAAAATCTTAAGATCACTGAGGCAAGAAAAAGTAATTCATTTTCAGGTTTTTGGTTTACTTATGATGGCGAACCTTTGATCTGCGGGAACAGCTCCACCGCTGGGTGAGTATTAGATACCAAAAATTTTCAAAGAGTTATTTCCAAAAACAAAACCCCAGTTGCAAAACACTCATTGGCCGATAAATGAAAAATTATTCTTTAAATAAGCTTGAAGTTGACACTTGTCCAGTAAACCTTTCGATTCCACGTTTTTTTTTCAACTTTTGACATGGGCAAGTTTGGGAAAATCCGTCAACTCCGCAGGAAATAGCGTCTTTAAATTAGTTGCGAAATTTTGCAAACGTCTGTATGATGGGGACACGAACCGGTCCTACCATACAAACGCCTATAAATTTTCGCAACTTTGTGGAACTATATCTTGCTCGCTCAAAACGTATCATTTTCAACCTTGGCAATTTTACTAATTTTAAGGCGTTCTTTCCAGTGTTGTCGACCAGGGGCGGATACAGGATTTTTCTTAGGAGTGGGTGCACCACTAAAGAACTACCATTTTTACTGCGTTTAACATGAATTCTCTAACCTCGTCTCACGTTTTACTTCAACACCAATAAAACACAAAGTTTTGTTTTTGCAGAATACCAGTTGTATTAGAAAGCCGCAGGTCATCTCAGGGGAGGGGGTGCGCACTCCCCACACCCTCCCCCCAGATCCGCTTTTGTCGATGGATTTTCTCTAACTTGTCAATGTCAAAAGTTGAAAAACCGTGGAAAGGTCTATTCAGATAGTTTAAATATTTTGCATCTTATGTAGGTCTTGTCCATCCAACTACTCTTGTATGGCTCATGCAGGGCCAAACCCTGATCATGGCTACACATCGTTTGATAATATTGGTTGGTCACTACTTATGGCCCTACAGATACTAACAATGGATTATTGGGAAAACCTGTACGAGAAGGTAATCGAATCCATCTATATATAAAAGCTCTACAGTAAAACTGAAGTGTATAAAATGTTTAAAAAATGGCTTCGCGCCCTTTGCTCTCATTTTGACCTTGCACAGACCACATGTCTATTTAATTTGGTAACGTTGCTAAATGTTTTGAACTCTTTGAAATATTCAAGGGACTTTTTTTTTGCATAATTTAGTGAAATCACATCTTGTTTGAAACAATCACTCTCCCCTTTAGGGTAAGCAGTGACAGGTTACAGCTTATAAAGGGCAGCGGTATTTGTATGCGGCCTTAATCATTTGCCACATTTCCATCAAAATATTTAGTAATACTTTTAGTTTTTCTATGTTTAAGGTGTTACCGCTCTTACTACATTTCTTGGAGGTCAGAAAAACCTTAATTAGACCTGGCACCTTTTCCAAGCAACCAACGCTGCCTCTTCACAGTTCTCATTATTTAGAAACCTTAACCTTAGTTTCTGTTGTTCTCTCAGATTATCAGGTCAACGGGTGCAGTTTATGTGGCTTACTTCATTATTGGGATATTCTTCTGCTCTTTTTACCTAATGAACTTGGTACTGGCGGTGGTGTATTTATCATATGAACAGGAGCTGTGTTCCGACGAGAGAGAGGTAATAAATATACTGAACAAATTAGTAAGTTTCACAACCGCGAAATGGTTAGTGGTTGGTAAGAGATAATGAAACAAAAGTAGGATGCTTCATCGACTGGATTGACGATACAGTTGCTCCTTAAAAATATAGCCTATGAAGACATTGGATGTAATTACTTGTGAGGATTTGTTCATTACATCCAAACAGTAGCACGGTTTTACTTGAAATAAATGAAATACTCGAATTCCTGGTATGAATCGCAGCTATAGCTTGCGCCGATGTGTGCTTCGTTCGTTAACAGTCAAAAGAAACGACAGGCGAAAACGCGCGACGAAAGAACTTTTGAAAGCCTTGCATGGGCAAGAGCCATAGGTGTAGTTTCAATATTTGTTGAAGTCCCTTACCATCTGGTTTTCTCTTTAAACTATTAGAGAGAAAAGAGAAACCTCCTGCGACAAACTGGTCCTTCGTACCCGGCCGACAAGGAAACGTTAAGACGTCTCGTTCGTTTGGATGGAAGCTCTCCTCCAGCAGCAAAGGAAGAACTAATCGATAAAGCTCACGGAGCAAAAGGCAAAGAAAATGAAGGGAATCAGTGCCTATTGCCAGTTTGTGCACTTAGAGAGAGAACGGGGGTGAATGATGTGCAGTGCAATGTTCTTATGCGTATACGCAACTTTTTACAAAAGGTGCGACAGTGGATGTACGATATCACCTCTCATTCCACTTTTGATGTTATAATTGTCATTCTTATACTCTTAAACACTATTGTACTGGCGTTGTATCACCATGGTATTGGACCAGAGTTTCGGCACGTCTTGGACTCTATCAATCTAGTAAGTGTCATCATGACATGTTTTGTTCTTTGACATTGATTCTCTTTTGTTTCGGGACAGACGAGTTTCCTTACATACAAAAGTGTTTGAGTATCTTAGAGTGTCACCTTAACGGAAATAATTCTCGGAAATACTTTTAAACTGATGAACACCTATCTAATATACGAGCCTTTAAGTTAGGAAGGTTCTTCTTAAAATGTCGGCAGATCTAACCCGCTGGTCGTAGTTCAATGCCCACCGGCGTCAAAGAGTTCTTTTTTTCCTTGTGTGTACGTAATTCACTTTACTAAGACACTCGGTGCGATTTATGGGATATTTCAAATAAGTCAATTGTTCAGTCATATACGTCACAGTCGTAAAAAGCACAATACAGCATAATATAGCCTAATGATAGGCATTTGGCAAATAACTATGATGATTAGGATTTAAAGATTGACATTAACATTTACTGGCTCTTCCTATCATTGCGGAACAATATCAAAAAACTCCTTGCCTTATATAACACAGGATAACAGCCCCAAAGAAGTCGAGTTTTATTATATCTCTTTTTATTTTATCACGCAGGTCTTTACAGTGTTATTTGCGACGGAGATTGTGTTCCGATTGGTTGCAGTCGGACCGAAGGCGTTTATCCGCAGTCGATGGAACGTATTTGACACGACAGTTGTATCAGGAAGCTTGCTAGGTTACTTTTACAAGTCTGCCGAGGGACTCAGCATCTTTAGAACGTTAAGATTGGTAGGCGGTCAAATAAATCTCTCTCTTGAGTTCGACTTCGAGCCTTTTTCTATAAGCATGTTTCTTTTTCGTTTTTATATGATTACGAAGGTTGAATCAGAATCGGTATTAGTATCATTCTTCATCGAGATACATTGTGGAATTTGTCTACATTCTTTAAGGTTACTCCAAGTTGAAACTCATAAGAGAGCTTTGGAATCACGTTTACGGAATATGACATGGCAAGTTTTAATTCAGGAATTTCTCAAATTAAGAGATGGTAAAACACAGACCAAAATAATTTATGTGGATGAAGCTAACATGAAACAGTGATAAAAAGTAAAGAGGAAACATGGTCATGGGGCACAATTTGACTTTTTCCGTTTGCCGTGAGTGGTATACGGGATTCTAAATCTCTCTACCATAATGGTAGGAAATCGTTTGCCTGAGACAAAAGCGATTCAAATTGTACATATATGTTATTTGCCGACTTGCCTTGTAGGTGCGAGTTCTTTGTTTGGCTAAGTCGTGGAAGACGATGGAGAGATTGATGAGAGCCATTGCTAGAAGCGTTGAGCCTGTGGGTAATATCACGCTTATCCTTGGTGTGGTTATTTACATATTCGCTGTGCTGGGAATAAAGGTATTCGGTAAATCTTACACACCAGATAAGTTTGGTGAAGATGGAGTACCACGCTGGAATTTCAACGACTTTTGGCACGCTTGTATGATGGTTTTCAGAGTGCTCTGTGGGGAATGGATCGAGCCGCTCTGGGATTGCATGAGAGCGACAAGTGCAGCTAAGGCAACGATGTTTTTCCTTACGGTTCTCGTTGTTGGAAATTTTATCGTGAGTGGAAACAAATTTTTTCTTACCCTGTACTGTTAACGTTGCCAGTCTTTTCTTTGCATATTCATTTGCATCTTTCCAATTTTCTGTGTTTTATCCCTAAGTTTTTTAAGGATTAAAAAGCATGCGTACAATTGTCAGCAAGAGTGACGTAACTGACGAATTACTCTATGCATAGAATAAATGACGAATTTACAGTAGAAGCAACAATTATCAAGTTGTTGAAAAAGAAATAAAAAAACTATTGAACGATTGTAAGGTCGACGTATGTGCAGGAGAACAGCTTCACCTTTGATGTTTTTTTTGTTGTATTTGTTTGATGTTTTCCAGGTACTCAACCTGTTTGTTGCGCTTCTGGTAAACGCATTTGACTTTAGGGAAACGGATGCAAATGCAGATGCTGACACACTTTCAATGGAGAGACAATCCAGATGCGACATTAAACAGGCATTCAGAACACGGAAATCTCGCCTTTTTGTAGCGAAGTACCGCGAGCCTTTTCGCCTTTACGAGCTTCAGGTTTTAGAGAGCAGCCGCTGCTCAGACGAAAACACCGGGGGCTCACTGGCAATATGCGACCCCGAGCACCATGATGAAGAATCCGATGACGTTGCTTGTAAAAGTGAGGAGAAAAATACTTTATATAGATCACTTTGTAACTTTCATACTGTTGCACTGTTACTGGTTAGGAAATCTGGTGCCACATTCTTGCCAATCAACTTAACCTGGCTCCTTTATCCATTTGCAGTCAACTCCGATTAGAGCGGACACTATTGGGACCTCGAGTTAGTGTCCTTATTAGCGAGAGTCCGTCATAACGGCAGTCAGTCGTCTGCAATTTATTTTTGCCTGGGATTTAGCTGCTGTCCGTATTATCGGAGTGTCCGTTGTTATAGCGGGGTGGCCGCAAGTCGGTCGTGAACCCTACTTTTCATTTATGGGTGCCCAATTAAAGTATATGCCCTTGCTGATATTCTTTTTAAAAAAGCGTAGGGGAAAACCGTTCCATCATATTTCATTTCATTCCCTTTCAGGGAGAGACTTTGATGAAAAAGACTCAAATACATCAAGAGATATTGTGCGGATGCCCGAAAATAACTCGGATTATTCGCCCAGTGGCACACTGACCATGGGATGTAAAATTGAACCTGAGGATCGAGATATTCCTGAAAATGGCGCAAATTTGTCGAAACCGTTACCCACTCGATATATGATGGAGATCGACGACTGCCTGCCGGAACGCTGCGTAAACGTTGATTGTCCATTCTGGAAACCACTTTCAAAGCGTCATTTTTGCTGGCTCAAGTTCCGATGCAGAGTGAGAGTTTTCGTGGAAAAAAAGTACTTTGAATGGTTTATCCTTGCCACAGTGTTCATGAGCAGTTTTACTCTGGTATGTTCGGTTTGTTGACCGTTACCACTGCTGAAAGATTTGTAAGAGACCTTAATCAAAATTTATAATTCATCTTAGTTGCTAAAAAATATATATCTACGTGTCGCAACTGTTCATCAGTAGGATGCCTAAAATGCGTGCAATTCCACAATTGGTTTCGGCTCCATTAAATCCTATAATACTATACTATACTGTCCTTAAGGTATTAAGAGCTTAACTCAACAACTTTTTAATGACAAATATTTACTTATTCTTGGAAAACCTTATTGTGCAACTTCATTCCAAAACTGTTTCCTTTTTTGCAGGTTTTTGAAGACGTCCATCTACACGAGAAACCAAAGCTCGCCAAAACTTTGGAAATTCTCAACTTCGTGTTCGCGGCCATTTTTACCCTGGAGTTTATACTGAAAGTAATTGGCTTTGGACTTATTAAGTACTTCTCCTCAGCTTGGAACTGTCTGGACACTTTTATTGTTTCGGTAAGTTGATTTGAAGGAAATACGAAATCGATGTTCTTAGGATTGTTTAAGCCGAATATCTTATCTTTTTATACATCTTTTTCGTAGATCTCAATTGCATGCGTTTTTGAAAACAAGAACCTGGCTGTCTTTCGTTCCCTGCGTACGCTGCGCGCACTAAGACCTCTGAGGGCCATCTCAAGACTGGAGGGCATGAGGGTAAATAAGAGATTCTGTGCGTTTTTTCTCAGTTAAAAATATTTAATAAAGAGAATGTTATGGGAAAGTGTTTCACATGCCCCATTGATATACAAGACGACCCTTCTTTGGATGTCTTAATACGAAATAACAGAGTAAGGTATAGGAATTGGTGCCATAAGCCTGCGAAGATGAGCGTTTTAGAGCAAGGTTACTATAATTGTTTTCACTTTGTATGTCTGCTGGTTGTTAGTCTGTTTAAGTAAGAAGTAAAGAAAAATACTCAGCCAAACGTTCGAGAGAGGGTATTTGGTAGGATACAGTAATATTAGAATGTAACAAGCGAGGGAAATTTCAATTCACTTCGACTTACTTCGGGATGAAACATTTAGGGCTTGCGGTCTTTTGCACGCAGTTACTAGTGTTTTGATAGCCTAAGCAGTAATACAACAAGCCACAAAAAAGCCCATTTTTAATCTGAAGAGTAAGTATAGTACCTCAAGCATGTGCCTTAGTATAAAAAGGGGCACTGGTCTCCTTAATTCCCAAGGTATACCTGGGCACCCCTTCTGAGTTCAAATTACCAAAATATTAATAAGCCATTGGCTAGTACTATAAGAAGTGAATCTACAATCATTATTCAATTTCTTTTAGGTGGTAGTTAACTCACTCTTTGCTGCTATTCCTGGAATTGGAAATGTCCTCTTAGTTTCACTGCTCTTTTGGCTGATATTTAGTATCCTTGGTGTTCATCTCTTTTCTGGAAAGTTTTACAAGTGTGTGGACCAAGACAATGAAATATTACCCTTCAGCGTGGTCGCCAACAAAGAGGAGTGCCTCAGTCATCCTGAAGGATATCGTTGGGTAAACTCCAAAGTGACATTTGATAACGTGTTCACAGGCTTTCTCGCACTTATGCAGGTGGTGAGTTAATTTTCTATATTTCTCGGTAATTTTCCTCGATAATACAACCTAAACAACCTAGGAGCCTGTAAGGCGAAGCAAAGTAGTATAGTAGGGACCAAAGTACCCTCTTTTTTGCTGTGGAATCTAATTAACTTGGGGTGGAATACATTTCAGGCGACTTTTGAGGGCTGGATGGAAGTAATGAAGGACGCAGTCGATTCTACTGAGGTATGTATAGTACAGAAATCAACATTCGCGATAAAGAAACTTGCATATGCAACATTTTCTGTGATAAACATTCTGTGGGTATGTTAATAGACTAATAATGATAATAATAATAATAATAATAATAATAATAATAATAATAATAATAATAATAATAATATATTAATCTTCTCTCCTTGTGGAGCTTTTCAGGGATAATGAAACAAATAATTTAATGAAACTTAACATAACATGGTTAAAAATCCCAACTGGTAGGGGGCGAATCAGTTTGCAGTTTTACAAACGTGGCCGAGGATTTGGACACTGTACCACCAAGAACAAATCCAGCTAACAGTCAGGGCGGGACTCGAACTCGGGGCCTTCGAATTACCAGTCCAGCGCTCTAACCGCTCGGTCACGCTACCTCCTTTAAAATGTCGTTATGTTATGATAGATGTGCGTAAAGACACAAGACGAACCTCAGTTTATGATTCATATTCCCAGTCGCGAAATTTTGCAAACCAGACTAAACATTAACTTTAACGTTTTCTTTCAAGAAAACGCTTCAAAACCTTGACGGCAATTATTTGCCTTTTTAAGCAGAAAGGTTTGGTTCATCTCTTGCCCACACTAGATCTATTGGAATAATTCCTGGGGAAAACTAAATTGTCTGTTATGTGTTTCAGGTTGATATGCAGCCCAAGCATGAGAACAGATTAGTGTCGTACTGCTTCTTCGTTGCCTTCATTGTTGTAGGATCATTCTTTGTGTTGAACCTCTTTGTTGGAGTGATTATCGATAACTTTAATACCCTGAAAAAGAAGGTAAGGTACCTCAAAGTCTTCAAGTCAGTAGACAGGCAGATTAAATTAATAGACTTCTGTAATAACTGGAAAATCCCCCAAGCACAGGGGAAAATTTACCCAAAAACTGTTAAAATACTTCAGGATTCAACCCAAAAAATTCTTCTGTACAGGCCTGTCCCATTCATTTGCATTTCGCGCAAACATAAGCTTCCCTCTTGGTTCTTCTGTATTATCTCCCTGACCAAAAGCAGCAATAACTAGTTGCATGAGTCAAGGCCTGGGAATTCATCGAAAGTGAAAATTGAGCATCGCCATATGGTTGTTGTACGATGCTAATGTCATCTACATTTTCTTATACAAAGCAAGGTGGGCTCCCTGTGGTTGAGTTAGAAGATTGATGGGTCATCAGAACTTTTAACTGTAGATGCTCCATGCAATAGATGCCTTCAAAGTACTGCAATAAATGTACCCCATACTGTAATCAACGTCAAAACAATCTTTCGATTTTCTATCGTAGTATGAGGAACTCAACAGCATGGGGATGCTACTGACCGATAAACAGAGGAAATGGGTCAATTTTCTCAAGGAAGCTGCCAAAAAGAAACCCCCTAATCGACAGATTCGACCACAGGTATGTAGTCTTACCACCTCTCGAAATGTTCTCTCTCTCAGTTTTACTTTCGGAGGCGACCAGAGGTGAGACTGACTGGTACGTATAGTCTAGATGTTCCCTTGGTCGACGTGGAGAAAAAATTTAAGTAAAAAGCAAAACGTCTTCGCAAGGAACAGACAAATATTGGCACAACACAGAACATGTGAACACTTTTCAGCAAATGACAATCGAGACTGTATCCTTAGATCAGAAATTGTAGCTTTATAACAATCCTTGTTAACCTAGTCGGTGGAGGCTTCTTTATGTTGAAGACAGGTCATAATTTATCATTTGGTTTATTCTCATAATACATATGCTTGATTATGCAGAAACATTGGATGCTAATCACCGTGTGAACTTTGATGGTTAATTTTCTTGCTTTTAGGGACGATGGTGCGGTTTGTTATACGACGTGGTTTCAGGAGATAAATTTGAGGTGGTTATTCTTACAGTAATCATGTGCAACATGGTAATGATGACCATACAACACTATGGACAATCATCCCAAGTTTCAGACGTCCTTCATATCCTTTTTATAAAATGTCAACCTCGTTCTCTCCGACCCGGTTCTCTCCTACCCGTCCTTACGGAACGGGAGAGAGACGGGTAGGAGAGAGAACCTGGGAACGAGGTTTATAAAATGTCAGTGTCGGTCGTCTTCTCTCCTCATCCTTAAGATTAACCTTAAGATAAATTAGGTTAATGCAAGTTCATATGTGGCTTATTTCCCTTGACTGCTGTTTACGCCTGTCCAATTTTATTTTCACTGGGATATTTGTGTTAGAAGCTGTAGTCAAGATTATTGCACTGAGGACACATTACTTCAAGAAGGCCTGGAACGTATTCGACTTTATCATTGTTATCAGTTCTCTTGTGGGTATGGAATTTAAAACTAATTTATGCCACCCTTTTGCACACAAAAGTTTAGTCAGTGTATTTGGCAATAAAATGACAAACATTGTCCCTTGCATTCGAAAACACGTAAATAGTAATTTTGAAGAAAAGTCAAGTTGATAATTATAAAAGCTTGAAATTCAGGTACAGTTGTATGGTATACTATTTTTGTTTTCCCAAGGAATGATAATATAAGCGTGCATGGGGAGCAAAGGTGGAAAAGTGGTGAAAGCGCTGGGGCCGGCGTTCAAATCCCGGCGTTGACGCAATGTGCGGGTTGAGTTTGTTTCTGGTTCTTTCCCTTTCTCCAAGAGGTTTTTCGCCGGGTACTCCGATTTCTCCGTTGAGGAGAGTTTCAAAGGCACTCTTAAATAGGCCCTTTGCAGCTAGCCATTCACGTAGTACAGAACAACCATCTTGGAGAGCAAAAGTCGCACTGGGACAAAACAAATAAAAGCCATACATAATTTTAAATGGTAATTTCCTTTGCTTGTCTTATCCCAGTGCGAATTGTATCTCTCCAGCATGGTGGTTTTTTACCACGTGAATGGCTTGCTGCAAAGGGCCTATTCCAATTCCAACTGGAACGCAGATGTGTTCTTAAGAACTCCTAGGTGCTTCGTAGGTAAACAAATTAATTTTTTGGATTTAATTTGACAGATGTGATGCTTGATCAGTTTGATGCCAATCAAGGTGTAGTTAGCCCTAGTCTCCTCCGTGTCCTACGAATCTTTAGAATCGCCAGACTGCTCAGGCTAGTGGAATTCGCCAAGGGTATTCGTCAACTGTTGTGGGCTCTCATGATATCGCTACCAGCACTATTCAACATAGGCACTCTACTCTTCATGGTCATGTTTATCTACGCCATCATAGGCATGTCGGCGTTTGGTCACGTGAAACGCGCAGGTGAGTTAAATGACACTGTAAACTTCGAGACCTTTTTTTCTTCACTGCTGTTGCTGTTTCGTCTGGCTACTGGCTCTGGATGGAATGACATCATGGAAGCCTTGTTACTGGAACCACCAGACTGTGATCCCAGCTACCTCAATCTTCCCCATGGTAACTGTGGCTCGTTTGGTGCTGTGGTTTACTTGGCTAGCTACATCATAGTAGTGTTTCTTGTCATTGTAAACATGTACGTTGCCATTATTCTGGAAAACGTAAATCGTGCTCACGAGATCGAGGATTTCTGTATCACTAAAGAAAATTTTGACAGCTATTACGTATCATGGGGAGCCTTTGTTCTCGATGGAAAGCAGTACCTTCCAGTGGCTCAACTTTCGGAATTCGTGGCTTCCTTGGATAAACCGTTTATAATTCCCAAACCAAACTCTGAAATCTTGAGGGATATGGACATTCCGGTGCGATCAGGTAACCTAATATATTGCTTCGATCTGCTGAAAGCTCTGGTTCGGCGTGTTCTGGAAGAGCACGGTGAATCAGTAGAGGTGTTCAAGGAAATTACCGTGAGAATGGAGGCTAGCTTCAACAAGTCTTTCATAACCCAGAAGAGGATTTCCTCAATAAATGGGTCTACTAAGACTAAAATGCTTGAAGAGGTGTCCGAGACAATAACCTGACAAGTCAAGAATTGACTAAAGAAGGGCCAGTTTACTCAGCGAAAGAGCGTAGAGTGTTTGAGGTTATCAAACTCCTTGAAACGTTGTTATAGCAACAGTTTTCCCAATGTTGCCAGTCTACAGGTCCGAAGTGATCCCAATTCTCAACCTCGAGAATAAGTAGAAATATTTATACAAATACTTTGGGACCAGGCAAACAAGCATATCAAAAACGGTATTAGTCATTAATAACGCACAAACTAAAGATCATGTAAGTATGATCTACTCTGGTTTTTTAGAGTATTTCAGCCAGCTTCATTGCGGCGATGATCTAACAAATGCGTTTCCAACAATCAGCTCTCATATATTATTAATTGCGAAGATTAGTTTAGCATTTAACCTAAAATAAAAGGGTCCCTTGTTTTTTGTCCTTGAAGTTTATATAATTTTATTTTGCAGGGCGACTATATTTTGCGGAAAAAAGTAGAATTTGACAAACAAAGAAGTTTTATAATAGATGCGCTTCTTTCGTGTTACCATAAAATAATGTACCATTACAGGTTTTTTCAATATGAGAGTCATTACGGTAAGTGAGAAATTTAAATCATGTTTTGAAAAATACGGAGTGCAACACCATGCTGTTGGGCTGCTGTTTTGCGCATGCTTCTGTCTCAAATATATAAACTGTATAGACATCAAATGGCAAAAACCATTACCCGCTTACAACGATGGAAAAAGATAAATTAACTTCAACGTAGAGAATTCGACTTGCTATCTTAATCATTTGTTGCTATCTCAGTCAGAAAATCGTCGTGGCATACGTTCGGTTAATAGCGTGGCAGAAGAGAACTGAGAGAATTACTAGTTGATCTTAGTTTATATTAGTTTTGTGTTCCTTATTTTAATATTACCTACATATTGTATCGCTGTCGTCATAGCAAAGTATGTAATTTTGTTGGGCGAATAAATAACAGGCAAGCCTTTAAGGTGAATCTCTGATTCAGTATTATTTATATGTCAGGGGCGGTTTTAAAATAATATCACCACTATTACAACCAGCTTGTCTCCTCTAACATCTTAAAACCATCAAACACATACATAGAGTAGTATTTCTCATATTGTACCGAATGCAACATTCAATTCTACGAAAGGTGAAACGAAAAGAAAACAAAATTCTAGACCTTTTTTGTGCAGCGGCTACAAGGGGGGATGTGTGAAGAAATACAGTTTTAGCGTTTTCATACGCATTTCAATACTTTGCAGATTCCTGAGTTTATTTGTGATGACAGTGTAATCAATTCTTCTGATTTTCCTGTAAGTTTTTTCCTGTTTTCTCTTGATCATCATAAAAGGAGTTTCACATAATTCATAGAAAAGCTGATTGGAAAATTTAACCTCAACGCCCAAATGAACAAGGTAACCGATATGTGAAGTCAAACTGCCATTCAAGAGTGTGTTGATATGATATAGCCTTTGAAACAATTCCACATTTCTTATAAAAAATTTTAGAATAAAGTTAGCCTGAGAAAACAGCCGACATTTGGCGACGCTTTCACTTGTTTCCCCGCCGTATAACCTCTGAGAAACGAGCGAAGAAATTCCATACTGACGGCACGTCACTACCCAGATCTGCTTCTGATTGGTCGTGCCGCGAGGGAAATTTGATTAAACCAATCAGAAGCACTATTCAGATCTGGGTAGTGACGCGTCATCAGTATGGAATTTCTGTGCTCGTTTCTCAGACGTCATTTGGCGGGAAAACCAGTGTTGGCGTCGCAAAATGTCGGCTGTTTTCTCAGGCTAGAATAAAGTGCACGTTGAAAACGAACACGATTAACAATAATATCATTATTACCGAAATTCCGTGGCAGTAAAAAATGGAAATTGTAAAAACGGATAAGTTTTGACAACGTTTCACCTGGGTACGTCACTATCTATTGTCAGTTCAAGAAAATTCACAAAATTTATAAGATGACAGAGAGTGCTAATTACATATAGGGGGAATAATAACTAATTGCATAATACTAACCCGAGTCAGCGCAAATTGTGAATGCAAGTGACATAATACAGATACAAACAAAAGAAAAACTAGAGGAAGTGTCAAATTGTGATCAGTGATTGATTTGTTTATTCACGGCGGGTTCTTTCCATTGAATATGAAAGACTTTGCAGTGAAACCACGAGCCGCAGGCGACTGGTTCCTCTTGAGTTTTGAACATTTTATGACGTCATTTCTGTGGTCTGTAAGAGTGCAGACCATAGAAAATTGTGGTCGATTTGTTAACTGGAAATTATCACATTCACGGACAAAGAAACGACATGTATGTAGTCAAGGCTCCTTGTTATGTAAATATTCAGACCCAGTTATTTCAATCGGAGAAAATCAAAGAAACGAAAATCTTTATTCAGCCGTTATAAAAAGCTTTATGCTTTAAGAGTGGTCAAAAAAGGGTATTTTACACCTGCATCTGAGATCAACACTGAAATCCTATCAGAAACACCTACAGACTTAATTAAGCATCAACCACAGGAAATAATTACTCAGTATGCGGGATGAAACAAACCAGCTTCATGACCCCTAAATAAATATGACTTAGAGAGGCAAAAATAAGATTTACTCAGTCAAGTTTAGGATGCATTGTAGTCACCTAGCTACGCGAGAGATAGAATTAAAGAAAAACCTGTGTTTGTTTAAGCAAACTCGAAGACCACGTTTCACATTATCACGAGCTTTTGATTCGTATTTAGCCTGTCAACAATTTTTTTCTGATTGGCTGGGAAAATAGAGACCAAACAAGTTGCCAACAGGATGTCATTAGTTGAAGGGGGCGACCCACGATATTCATTTTAGCTAAGATTTCCCCAAGGTATAGACGAGCACCGGCTTATTCCAACATTTGTGAAACAAGGCCATCAGTTACTGTACGAGTCGCCGCGGTTGAAAAGATTCTCCATTGTGACGCAAAGGTAAGCGCTCTAGATTTTTACTAGCTCGAAATCATTCAGTATTTTTTTCCCTTTCACAAGTTATTTTTGATGTTGTAGTCTTCCACCCTTATTAATCTAACGGGTATTTTTTAATAGCAACATATGCTCATGCTGCCAGGCTCGAAATAAGTCCACAAAATCCAACAGAATTTTATTTCATCTTACACGATCAGACCGGATCAATCGATTACAATCGCTCGAAGACCCTCAAACGACTTACGCTCGCAAACTCATGCTCACACGAAGCATTTCGTTACGTGATCTTTACGTCATCTCACACCCTCCCCTACTATATATAATGTCTTCCAAGGCAGTTCTACCAATCTTTAGAATCGCCAGGTTGCTCAGGCTAGTGGAATTCGTCAAGGGTATTCGTCAACTGTTGTGGGCTCTCATGATATCGCTACCAGCACTCTTCAACATTGGAACTCTACTCTTCATGGTCATGTTTATTTACGCCATCAGAGACATGTCGGCGTTTGGTCACGTGAAACGCGAAGGAGAGTTAAATGACACTGTAAACTTCGTGACATTTTTTTCTTCACTGCTGTTGCTGTTTCGTCTGGCTACTGGCTCTGGATGGAATGACATCATGGAAGCCTTGTTACTGGAACCACCAGACTGTGATCCCAGCTACCTCAATCTTCCCCATAGTAACTGTGGCTCGTTTGGCGCTGTGGTTTACTTGGCTAGCTACATCATAGTAGTGTTTCTTTGCTTTGTAAACACGTACGTTGTTATCATTTTGGAAAACGTAAATCGTGCTCAACGAGATCGAGGATTTCTGTATCACTAAATTCTGAACCACGAGAATAAGTGGAACTATTTATGCAAATACTTTGGGACAAGGCAAACAATCATATCAAAAACATTAATCATTAATAACGCACAAACTAAAGGTCATGTAAGTATGATCTACTCTGGTGTTACAGCGTATTTCAGCCAGCTTCATTGTGGCGATGATCTAACAAATGCGTTTCCAAAAATCAGCTCTCATATATTTTTATTAATTGCAATTGCGAAGATTAGTCTAGTATTTAACCCAAAATAATAAAAGGGTCCCTCGCTTTTTGTCCTTTAAGTTCATGAAAACAAATAGTTTGCTTATTTTCAAAAGCAACATTTTGAATGAGATTAGGGCTAGTAAACACTTTTAGAAAACATTTTTGGTCCTGTTTCTTTATCTGTTAGTATCAAGATGACTTTTATTCTGACCTGTGTAATAGTGTGACCTGTAAAAATACCTGCCTTATGTTGTACAGGGTGAAATACATAGATTTGTCTTTCAAATGAAAGTTTCTCATCAACTTTATGTAGTAAATATCTACACATATTTATACCGAGGGTTCCCCAGTCGTCACTGATTTGGATTGGGATTTAAATGATTCTTTCATCTCGGCGGTCAAAAAGCATGACTAGCTACGTAGGAAAACCTGCTATATTAAAAAAATTTAAATACGGAAGAAAGTGAAATTTTTGTTGTCTAAGTTATCGATTCTGCATTACTACTGATGACGAAGCGTTAAATTCGAGTATTACAGTAAAATTCGGCAATGTGTGATGAATTGAATCTGGCAATTTAAAGAACAACACTAGCGCAGAGTACACGTAGTAAAGGCTAATTTTCTTTCACATTTGTCAGGAGAATTCGTGATTTTCTTCAAGCTGCTTATGACCCTGATAATTTTTAACACTCTCTTCAAGGGCTGATATAAATTTTTGCAGATTATACAACAAGATGAAAGATTTGATGGTGGTTGCTCTGATTTTTGCTCTCCTCTGCTTTACTGTGAACGCAAAACATAAAAGTGAACAGCAGGCTGAATACGTCATACTGTTTGACACAGGTTCCAGTCGAACCCGTATGTTAATCTACCAGTTCCCGGAAAGCGGAAAATCCTTAAAAGCCCCTGATGTGAAAGAGCTTGATCCTTCCCCGAGCAAAATATAACCTGGTATTTCAGAACTTGCTGACGACCCTTCTCAAGTCGAAGCCTACATGATGCCACTATTGGAGTCAGCCAAGAAGACCATTCCACAAGACAAGCAATCGTCAACTCCAATATATTTGTTGGCTACAGCTGGAATGAGGCTCGTTCCTACAGATCAAGCAAACGCCATATTAGATGAAGTTAGACAACTGTTTCACGATAAGGCTAAATGTCCATTTTTATTCCAAGAAGATGTAGATGTTAGAATCATTTCTGGAACAGCAGAAGGACTTTATTCTTGGATAACTGTCAATTTTTTGACGGGCATTTTTGGTACAAATCAAGCCTCTTATGGTAGTTTAGATTTGGGAGGGACATTGCACCAAAATACTTTGGATTTGAAAGGGAAAAAGAATCCTGAAACGTTTTCCATTTCAGTGGCAGGAAAAAACTATAACGTTTTTGCTCGTAGTTATTTAGGTTTCAAGGAATCACTAGAATTTAATGGCCAGGCATGTGTTTTTGAAGGCACAGCTCAGGTTGAGGTCTGTAAGGATATAATCCGTAATTTATTTTTTTGTCGTTCGCCAGATTTGAAGAAGTGTCCTTTCTCTAACCAACCCAAATTAAGAGGCAAATTCTATGAGTTTTCAGCGTTATATTATGCTTTAACAGACATAAACGCTGTTTGTTCTGATTGCCAAAACAATTTCGTCACCCCAGGGAAAATTGACATACATCTGAAATCATTTTGTGGCGAAATTTACGATGAGATAAACAAGCTTAAGAACCGTTATAGCGGGGATAGGTGTTTTAGTGCTAACTATATTTATGAGTTGTTAACCGCCGGTTACAGGTTGAATCTTAAAAATAAAATCAGGATCGCTAATTCACTGAACGGGTTTGACCTGGATTGGAAAATGGGCACTGTGCTCCATAACGCTAGAATAAAAAAAATAGCTTTCCCGGAAAGAAAATCTAAGGACGTCCACAGACAGTAGAGAAATGTATTAGTTTTAATTTATTCCGTTTTGTCTGTGCTGTGTCTAAACTGAGTTTATGTAAAAGAGTCGATGAAACAGAAATAAACTTATCTGCTAAGGGCACCAACATTGTTTAATCATTTGATATATTTGTTCTTCATTCCCATTATCGTGGGAAAACGGATTCAATTTTGTTCAACAACTTCTCTAGAGTGCTCGCAGGCCATTCAACAAACGCCCCTTTTACTTTGGAGAAAAGGGAGAGCGCCTATTTAAAGGGCGCTAACTTAGTCATTTACCCAACTGAAAGGCTGAAACTTTTGGTTAGTGAAAATTAACATCTGAATAAAAAATTTAAAAACTATAAAATATTTAGAAATAAAAAATGTATATTTTTATTTTCACAAGACTTTAAGTTTAGTTCAAGTGTTCCAAAAAGCGTTAGCAACAGAAGAACGGGTATTTCAAGCGATTTAACCACAATTCTGTCCGTTTTTAAATTTATGGCGAGAACGTACTGCAGTTCTTTATGGAGTGATATCAGGCGGCATATCAAGATTTCCGTCCACCAACTGTTTCATAGTCCAGTCCAGTATATTCTTTCTCGCAAGCCGTGGCAAAGAACAACTCAGAAATGGGCCGTTTGGAAATACAGTACCTGGTTACTGGAAAAACTTGCAACATATATTCATCTCAACAGGCTCCTTAAAACCACAAAATGTTCCCTCTTTTGTTATTTAAATTGGTTTAGTTTAAGTGAGAAACGTTTGCCAGTGCTATGAATGTGGTTTAAAACGCAGGTTAAAGTAGAAATACTGGTTAAAAATTAAGACAGATGTGATATCCTGGTAACTTACGATAAAAGGTTAAGTCGTTGTTAAATCCAGCAAAAAAATATACAGGTTTTGTGTAAATAGAGTCCTGGTACCTGAGAGTATCTAATTTACTCATATTTCTTCAATAAGGTAGGTTACCCTGGTGGCTATCCAATATAAAACATATGCTTCACACAGAATTTTTGTTTTTTGTTTTGTTTGATTGTCTGCTTTTTTGCTTTTGTTTCTTTTGGTTAGGCTTCATCTAGGAATATAACTGCGTAGTCTATAGCTGCATGTTTAAGACCCTACAGAGCACGAATTAAAAGTTTTCTATAACTTTTCCTGATATGTACTAGTCCTAATATGACATCTACCAGTAAGGTGGGAGGGTCTCATCTATTGTTGAAACACCATCCATTTCTTTTATTCCAATAGCAACAACGTGTAATTCAGTTCAGGGTCATATATTAAATTTAAGTACTTATGTCCTGATCTTTTCCATTGACTTACTTTCATTCTTACCTATTTTAATTAAAGGCGGCATGAAAAGAGCATTGTTGCCTGAAAATATCAAATTTTCTCATATTTGTTCAAGGGGACAGGTTGCCGCGGTAGTGTTTCAACGTACCTCGTGTGGCCAGGGTTCGAGTCTTTGACCTTAGCAGGCTTGCACGTGTGAACAAGATAAACGAAATGTGAAGTTAAACTGTTATTCACAGGTTTGTCTGTAAGAAATCGACCCGCATTTGCAAAATTCGTTTTAACTTTATTTTCTGAGTTACGTACACGTCCGAAAGTAAACCAATTTAAAACCATTATAATCATAATAATAAACAGCCAAAATTGTCTCTCAAATAGTAACAGGCGTTTATATGTGAATTCAAAAGACGACACAAAAATAATTATGGTGGATGTTTTAGAAAACACCTGTTAAAAATGGCTGAAATATGGCTGGCTTACAATGCTTTAAGAACATTAGCAAACGAAAAATTACGTTTCCATGAAAACACCCCTTCTGTGATCTTAAAAGGGACTCCCATGTTAATGTGACGGGGATACTTGTCGGAAAATTAAAATTGAACCCCTAATGGAGACCAATGTGGGCATGGCTTTAACATGAAACTACATTTTATACCCCTAAGCGACACGATGAGCACCCCTGCCACTTTTATGTGGGAGTTCCCTCCGGGGGGTGAACTCCGAATCAATTAACTTTTCTTTTTGTGCCGATATTTTGCCTTTGCTGTCTTGTTTGGATGTACTCTTATTACTCACAATCGTATTTTTATGAATATAAAGGGCTTTTGGCTAAAAAAGGACTTTCAGAAGAATATACTACTATTACTATTAGTCCTTGTAGTATGCACGACATGTTTGTCGCGTGAATCTACAATAGCTTAGTGACCTTAGCTCCCCGACAAGTCTCTTGTAGCTGAGTGGTAGAGAATCCGGAATAGTGGCCAAAAAGGTCATAGGTTCAACTCTTATTTGGAGTGTTAGGACGTATTCTTCCAGCGGCCTGTGTCACTTACTGAAAAATCATCTTTCTCATTTTAAAATTAGGAGGTTAAAAGAGGTGTCAAAAACTTGGCGCGAAAGACTCATTAACCTCGAGCTAATTTATGGACCAAACAATCTTTTGTTTAATACTGCCCTTTCCTATGCAGTGTAATTACCAGTGAATACCCACGTGTCAGAGGGGAAAGCTTTTTTAAAGAGGCTGGTCTGTCCCAAAAACTCTCTTAAGGCTAAGTTTCTGAAACAACCTCATCACTTAGTAGGCGAGTCGTTTCTGAACGGAAGTAGAACTCTCCATTGCAAGTGACACATTACGGCACGAAGGTAAGCGCCCTGTTGACCTTTCACTTTGTTTCCTTTCCTTTAAAGAGGCCTCCTGGTCTTTGAGGTTTATCACTAAGTTTACACGATTCTACAGAGAGCATTTTGATTTGCAATAATTAGGGACTTTTTGTTAGGACGGGTAAGAATAGGAAGAAGAAAACGGAATTTCCCGTCAGCATTTAGTTATTTCCAAAACGTTCATTTGGTTTTGTTGCTGACCACCACTTTAAGAGAAGGGTAAAACTTGAACTGCTTGAATTAACTTGGTTTGAAATTTTGTACTCGTGTATTTAATCTCGAACAAAACCTCGGTGCAGTGTCTCTGTGGGCTTCTCTATCATATCTAAGCAGTAGATATGACTACATATTTACTCCAAGGGGTTTTCTGGTCCGTGCTATATAATATAGCTGGTGTTATTCAAATTTTTTATTTTTCATCTCGATTAACTAATGCACGGCAAGTTACGTAAGTAAGCCTGTTACGCTTAACTGAAAAGAAAAACCTGTGAATACAAAAGAGTGTCGAAATTTCTCCATTTCTATCTTAGAGCCTGAAACAGACTACTTCACTTCCATCCGTTATAAAATTCCTACAGTTCATGCGTTTTTTTACCCGTAGACAAAACACGCAACAACAACAACTTTAATAGCAGTACCAGTGCAGTGCAGTCTGAAGGGATAGGGAAGTCATCCACCGCGGAAGACTTTACAATCGTCGTAAACTATTTTTGATTATTATTATTATTTTTTTGGCACTCCAGTTGTAGCGTTAAAATCTTCCGGTTGAATTGCAGACCCCAATGAGAAAACATACTTTTCTGAATGTATTGGGATCAAAGTTCTGTTACAAAATATCACCCTGATTAGAGCGTTCCAGACGTGGGGGTAGCGAGAGGGCGAAAGAATCTTCTCCTCCCTCCCCTTCCTCCTCTCCCGCTCTTCCACTTTTTTTCTTTTTCTTCATTTTTAACTTTGACCCCCATTTTGCGTTGCTACGATGGGAAAAGGCTATATAATGAAACATCGCGTTGTTTGAAAAAAAAATGATGTGTTTTTCAAGGCTCAATATAATCATTTTGTTTGATATAGTCTTTCAGATCCGATTCTAGGGGCCAATCTTTATCCTTTGGATATGTGCTTGGTGTCAAAGAGGTCTTGAGTGATATTATTTTTGTTTACCAGTAAAAATTAGTGAGCTTAGTTTCTTATAAATCTGTGAGCAAAGAGAAACTTTGTCATCGTTTCGTGCTAATTGAGAGATCAGTGCTTTCGAAGAAGGATATTTCTGATTTCTGTACAGCAAATTCAATCATCACTTGAGCTGTGCATTCCTCATTCGTACAAGATGACAGTGTAGGCTGTTTTGTCTACGTGCATACGTGTCTCATTTCCTTTTTTGGACGCACAACAAAGAAAATAGGAGACGTCTACTCGCAGGCTTTTGTGTCATTTCCATATCATTTGTGCCAGTGTAAATGATAATAAAGATGGCGTACGAAAGAGTGCCTGCTTTAAAAGGATTCTCATTGCGGATACTAAAAGCTTTAATTTTGAAGCAGTGCTGGATGACTGGATAGTCTGTTTGATAAAATCAAGAAT
Organism: Porites lutea; assembly: GCF_958299795.1. Classification (NCBI taxonomy): domain Eukaryota; kingdom Metazoa; phylum Cnidaria; class Anthozoa; order Scleractinia; family Poritidae; genus Porites; species Porites lutea. The sequence continues at coordinate 760,941 of NC_133207.1, read as the reverse complement.
TTTCAAGTGTGCTGCAAAACAAGGATGAAAAAACGTTGAGAAAAATGACGAAAAAAACCAAAAAGGCGCTTTTTTAGCAGCTTTTCGGGTCACGGCTCAAAGACGCGAGCGTGAGTCTACCTGATTTTTCCGACTGATATTAAAAGGTCAGTATAAGTGTAGCGCGGTTGTTTTACCTCAGAGTGACTGCAAGAACGAGTTATATTACACGAGCAAGGAGCTCAACAATTGTTTCACCTCGCCACCTAAAGAGAAATGTAACTCACAAGTGTGGCGCTATTTATTTGCCTCATGGTTTCAAGAACGAGGCATGTTATGTGTGTGGCGCGCTTGTTTTGCCTCATGGCTTCACGAAAGAAGTATATTAGGTATATTACATATGTAGCGCACTTGTTTTGCCTCATCACTTCAAGAACAAGGTATGTTACATGACTGCGTAGCGCGCTTGTTTCGCCTCATTCCTTCAACAATTTGGTACAATAGGTACATTGCATTTGTAGCGCAATTATTTTGCCCTGTTGTTATATGATTAGCACGCTTGTTTTGTCCCACTGTTTCCAGAAAAAGTATATTTCATAAGAGGCCCGTTTGTTTCGCTTCATGGCTCCAAGAACGAGGTATGTTACGCGTCTAGCGCGCTTTTTTTGGCTCATGGCTTCAAGAATGTAGTATATTGTATGCGCACGGCAGTATTTCTACCTTATCTAATGTCAGTTTGTTGTATCTTTTCTAAAGACTGGTTTCGGTAGCGACAGACGGAAAATGAAAAGATTTATCGTCATGAAAAATAATCTCTTGTCTTAAACCACTTAGCGAAATGAATGGTTTTGTCTCAGACAGGCTCAGGGTCTTGAAGGCTTTAACGTCATGCCCCTATCCAAACTTCCCATGCATAAGCAACCTCCCTCCCCCTCCCCCCGAGGCTCTGACGACAGGTTACCACTCGAAAGGTCGGCGTTTGTATAACTTTACGGCACCAAATTCAAAATCAGATATATATTTTTTGCAGGTTATACAACAGGATGAGAGATTTTATACTGGTTGGTCTGGTTTTTGCACTCCTGTATGTCACTGTGACAGCACAACATCAAACTGGCCATACTGAATACGTCATACTGTTTGACGCAGGCTCAAGTGGAACCCGTATGTCAATCTACCAGTTCCTGGACAGCGGACCATCCTTAAAACCCTCTGACGTGAAAGAGCTTGATCCTTCCACTAGCAAAATAAAACCTGGAATTTCAGAGCTTGCTGATGACCCTTCTCAAGTCGAAGCCTACATGATGCCACTATTGGAGTCAGCCAAGAAGACCATTCCACAAGACAAGCAATCGTCAACTCCAATATATTTGCTGGCTACAGCTGGAATGAGGCTCGTTCCTACAGATCAAGCAAACGCCATATTAGATGAAGTTAGAAAACTGTTTCATGATAAGGCTAAATGTCCATTTTTATTCCAAGAAGATGTAGATGCTAGAATCATTTCTGGAACGGCGGAAGGAATTTATTCTTGGATAACTGTTAATTTTTTGACGGGCATTTTTGGTACAAATCAAGCCTCGTATGGTAGTTTAGATTTGGGAGGGGCATCGCACCAAAATACTTGGGATTTGAAAAGGAAAAAGAACCCTGAAACGTTTTCCATTTCAGTGGCAGGAAAAAACTATAATGTTTTTGCTCGTAGTTATTTAGGTTATGGCCAGGATGAGGCAAGGGAACGCTATTTAGAATCCATTGTCAAAAAAAGTGATTGTACTGAAAATGAAGAATGTGCCGTCAAAAGTCCCTGTCATAACAAAGGTTTCAAGGAATCACTAGAATTTAATGGCCAGGCACGTGTTTTTGAAGGCACAGCTCAGGTTGAGATCTGTGAGGATATAATCCGTAATTTATTTTTTTGTCGTTCGTTAGATTTGAAGAAGTGTCCTTTCTCTAACCAACCTAGATTAAGAGGCAAATTCTATGGATTTTCAGCGTTATATTATGTTTTAACAGACATAAACGCTGTTTGTTCTGATTGCCAAAACAATTTCGTCAACCCAAAGAAAATCAAGAGGCACTTGAAATCTTTTTGTGGCAAAAATTACGATGAGATAAACGAGAGCCCTTATAGCAAAAGCCAGTGTTTTGGTGCCAACTATATTTACGAGTTGTTAACCGAAGGCTACAGGCTGAAACCTGGGAAGAAAATCAGGATCGCTAATTCACTGAACGGGTTTGATCTGGATTGGAAAATGGGCGCTGTGCTCCATAACGCTAAAATCTTAGACATCAAAGGAATATCAAAAAAATAGCCTGCTAGGTTAGAAAAATTAAAGAAGGCTATCCATCTCGGGGGGAAGTATATTAGTTCCAAGTTAATCAGTTTTAGGTCCCTAGTTACAGTTAATGTATACAATGAGTTAATGAAACAGAAATAAACTTATTTAAGGGCACCCAGCATTGTTTCATCATTGCCCAGGATCGTGGAAAGATGAGTCCAGTGAAAAAAATATATAAAACCGTTCTGCTGTTTACTTTTTTTAAACAGCAGTTTAAGGCTTCACTAGAATAGTTTTATGCTTTTTAATTATGCTGCCGAAGGACAAAATGAACAGATTACAGAGCGTATTCACTCACGTGGCATGCATCTATGCTAATTTATACGAGCAAGAGAAAGTTTTTACATAAGAAAAGAGTTAAATTCCCACAGGGTTGTCTTGGTACACCAAAATGGCCGCCGTTTCATTGTTTTGGAACACCAATATGGCCGCCATGACGTCATGTGAATACGCTCTATTGAGTGTAGTGAGTATCTTCTTTGATACCCAAACGCCTTTTTAACACTTCGGCGTAAACGGAAGGGTGCTTATTAACTTAGGGCGCTTTCCATTCCGCTTCCGAACTGACCGGCTAGAACATTCCCGTCGTAATACGAATTTGTATAGGTAATAGCATGATTAGTAGTGATATTTCGCATAAATACCACGAGTGATATTTCAAAATTGTTATACGTAATTTCACGAGCCGTTAGGCGAGTGAAATTTGAGACAATTTTGAAATATCACGAGTGGTATTTATGCCAAATATCACGTACAAATCATGCTATTATTTGCTTATACTACTACCCGCAAAAGGTTTGTAATTTTCACACGTAGGTATTTCAAATTAAGCTGAAATACCACTGCTCTAAGCCAATCAAATTGCAGTAATTTCTCATGTAGTAGTATAACACTTGTAATCAAATCTATCCAGCCAGTTCAGTCAAATTCTAAATAGTATGCAAGAAGGAAATGGTCATTATACTTTTCTGAGGGACACTTCCCACCTACCCATCCCCTAAGCCAACTTTTTGCCCTAAGTGAGAAATAGGTGTTCATGTTGGCTTAGGGGAGGGGTAGGTAGTTTCCAGAAACGTATAATGATTGGCAAAAGCATATTTCATTTTCATTTCAAATGGAAAGAACCTTTAGTTTTCTTGACCGAGCTGAAACTTGATTTTTTTCTAGACAATGGCCAGAATTTAAAAGGAAATTTTTCCCATTCACAACAAGCAGTAGCGAATGAGTTTTAGCGACAGCGAATGCAATTTTGCGACAACGACTACAGCTTAACGAATATTGAAACATTCGGACGATCATTTATTTCTTGATTTCCCACGGTAGGAAGGTCATTTCATATTCCACTCGTTAGAGATTGAACTGTTTCTTTGAAAACATAGCCTTTTTTACGTGGACATGTACGCATAAATTATGTCGTTTCTGTCCCATGATCTGCCGCCATGTAAGCAGTTCCATGGCAATGTTACAAAACCGTAAGTCACTGTTCCAGGTCTTAAGGGTGATATCCTGACCTTGGTCTTTCCCTAGCGATCCTCGGCCTGATTAACGCACACCTTGATCCAATTTGAATGTAGCTCATTTAAAGAGGTCCAATTTCACTGCAGTTGGTGAGTATAGCTGAAAATATGGTTGAATTTAGGAAAAAGCACAGCAATGGCAAATAATGTAAGTCCGAACTGAATCGTGTTTATTGTTTATGAACTACTAATGCCCCGATATACAGGACTTTTAATAAACTGTTTGGCCCGGGGAGCCTGGAAATTAGCGAAGTTTTAACACGCGGCCAATGTTAAATTCCCTGCCAAGTCGCGGGGGTCGGGGGACCGGAGTTTCGATTAACTGATGTATTATACTCTCAATGAAAATGAAAGTTAAATCACATGAAATTTTATCTTTTTCTTTGACAAGTAAATGTCTTTAAATGGTTTGTTTACAGTGCCTTGCTTGCCTGCGAGAACATGAAGTTTTTTAAACCAAGAAACGTTTTCGTGGAAACGTCACCATCCAGTTGTGCCATATGCATATTTAGACCGTGAAAGCTTAAAGCACAAGGTAATCCTTGATTAATCTTCTTAATGAAACTGTCCTAAAAACTCAGTGAAACAAAAGCAGTTCTTTAACGTGCTAGGAATATAGCCACATCTCGGAGAGGAAACATCACTAAATTAGGTTTAGTTATACGTGATCGCGCGCTTGCATTAACTCAGTTCAATACTAAATATTTCATTTCCAAAAGGGTGCGCTTCGCTGGCACTTGAGTCTCTTGAATGAGTTCCCCATCTAGCCTTAATGGTCGATTTTTTATGTTTATTCGTCCAAAAACCTTTCATTGCTACTGTGCATGTAACTACATGTAACATAGAACAGGAGTTCTTTACAAAGCCTTCTAGGCTTACTCTAGGATGACCTCTGGCGGTGTTTATATAATGTATTTATTATTAATTACAATTTTTAATCCACTTTCCGTCAGCCCAAATTGCAAGCAGTTTTTCTTAATGTTTTTATTGTGTTCTATGATAGCAAATTTTTAACAATGTCAGACTACTCTTAGTGTATTTCCTTTGATTCAAACTCTTCTTGGTTGTTTAAGTGTTTCTGTTTTATTTATTTTCTTTTTCGTCCATTCAGTTTACCAAGCACCGAAATATATTAATAACAGAAGACTGATTTTAATTAGTACAACAATACTGATGGAAATCGAGCTTACCTACAATAATACTAGTTGTATTTATGTAGTTCAGTTTAATTTGACTACTCTTTAATTTAGTTTAATATTTACTTATCTTTATTCGTACCCGTGTGGACAATAACAACGGTTGACGAATCATGTAAAGAAGAAAATATTGAACCAAGAACAAGGTTGAACCCTAATTTGTTCTCATAATTTTGGAGTGCAAAGGTTTTTAAAAATAACCTGATAGAAAGGCGTTGAATGAAAGAGGAAAATAAAGCGATTTGAAATGAACGCTTGCAAAGAAAGGTACGTTTTCATGGTAACACTTCGTTTGTGCGATGTTTTAATTTTTAATGACAAGTTACTAGAAACAACTTGAAGTTCTTAAAAGCATGTAATTTCTCAGTCACTCTCCTTGTGCCGTCTTGTTGCAGTGTTAGTAGGTTAGGGCCAGTGGCATAAATCTTAACGCAAGGCGTAAATTCTAAGAGGTATATCAGGAGTTTGATCAATAAAGTTATCATTATTTAGACGCTGTATCTGATTTCAAAATTTTCTTGCAAACCGTCCCTACATTTTTGTCTGAAATTTAGGGGAAATTTTCCGTCCGAACATTTTCGTAGTTGAAGCACAAAGGTTGTTAGAATTTCAACATATGGTGATTTGCATATATTCAAGGTTATCGAACGTCATCTCCCCGGAGGCTCATTGTTCCGCGGATGATACTCAGCTATACGTGAGTTTCAGGCCCGATGATGCTAACGCCCAGGATGAGGCCATTCGCGCAGTGGAGGATTGCATTAAAGATGTAAGGAACTGGCTTATTGAAGGACGGCTGTTACTCAATGATGATGAAACTGAATTTCTAGTTATTAGAACTCGTCAGCAGTTAAATAAATTAAATCCATCAGTACAGTATGTGGTCCTTGGTCGGCGACTAAAAGTCATGATCTCGAATACATTTACATACACATTTTTACTTCCAGACTAGATTATTGTAATAGCCTACTTTATGGCCTTCCCAAATATCATATAAGTAGACTACAACGAGTACAGAACGCTGCAGAACTTATTTAAGGGCACCCAACATTGTTTCATCATGTCTAAGGATCGTAGAAAGATGAGTACAGTGAAAAAAAAATATATAAAACCGTTCCGGTGAGGCCTTAAACTGCTGTTTACCTTTTTAAAACAGCAGTTTAAGGCCTCACTAGAATAGTTCTATGTTTATTAGAGTGGTTTTCGTTTGAGTGTCGTAAAACCAAAACCAAAGTAATTACTCTGGCCAATCACATAGGACACAGACAATACATTGAACCAATCAAAACTCGAAGTAATTACATGTGGCTGACGCAAAGCGCGGGAAAATGCATGCGAGCGCGTCACAATTGGCTTTGGTTTTACTTCTGATTGGATGAAAAGGTGGCGCGAATCTTTTAAGCCAATCGCATCGTGTAGAAAGTGCAAAACCAATTACTTTTCGACACTCAAATGAAAACCGCTCTAATTATGCTGCTGAAGGACAACATGAACAGATTATAGAGCGTATTCACCCACGTGGCACGCATCTATGCTAATTTTTATAAAATGACAAAGATAGTACGCGCGCTCTGAGTGGTGCCTCCAGTGGTGTCATATTTTAATTCACGCAGTTGCTAACGACGAGTACAAGAAACAGCCATGTCTTCCTTCCGATGTTTTACATATGTCGTCTTGGTGGGATGTACTCTTATTGCTAGCAGTCTTATATATATGCACGGTTTTAGCAAAGAACTTCCAGCAGTATACGAGAAAGGATCGAAGGTGGATTCGTTAGGCGTCATTCAGAAGCATTTTGTTTACCTTGTACAAACGGAACAATGTCTTCCTTCACACCTTGCAGAATCGATTGATGTCGCTGAAAATTGCAGTTGTGATATCATAGTGTTAAGTTTTCAAGCAAAGTGCAACAAATCAATAATTCCATCTCATACATCCTACATATTTTATCCACAAACTACTTGGGGATCAGGAAGAAATACGCTCTACTTTACGGCCTTAAAGAGAAGACTACCCTACCGCTATTACATATTTTTAGATGATGACGTCACCTTTAGCTTCAATAAAATGACTCCGCCTGATTTGAGAAAAACTCAACCGCTACGAGTCGTGCAAGACTGGCTCTTAGAATATGAACCAGTGCTTGGTGTTTTAGACTATGCAGGGCATCATGGTGCCGAGTGGACTTTACAAAGAAGAAGACAGTTGTGTGGAATTCACGACACATCACTAGTGATGCCAGTGGTTTGGTTCGATGCTATTTTCCATGCTTTCCACCATAAGGCTGTCGCTCACATTTTGCCATACAACAACAAGTATGAAAAGGAAAGTTGGTGGGTGTCAGCTTTGCATATCATGGCCGTTCTTGGGTTCAAATTCCGCGGCCAAGCACTTCTGTTTGCAGCCGTGACTGCTAGAAACCCGAAACATCGCAAATATCCTCGTTCTGCTAAACTTTTTGATGAGAGATGGCGAAGCTTTATTGAGGAAATCCAACGTGAAGTGCCGACAGCTTATCAAAACTGCATCATATTCGAAGAGCATAAAGAAAACTTAGTTCAATATTCTTTGAAATCGTCAACTTACTGTATAAATGTCACCCGTCACCATCCAATTGTGCCATATGCATATTTAGCCCGTGAAAGCTCAAAGCACAAGGTAATCCTTGATTAATCTTCTTAATGAAACTGTTCTAAAAACTCAGTGAAATGAAAGCAGTTCATTAACGTGTTAGGAATGTAGCCACATCTCGGGTTGGAAACACCACTGAATTAGGTTTAGTTATACGTGATTGCTCGTTTGCATTAACTCAGTTCAATACTAAATGTTTCATTTTTAAAAGGGTGCGCTTCGCCCTCTTGTGTCTCTTGAATAAGTTCCCCATCTAGCCTTAATGGTCGATTATTATGTTTTTTCGTCCCAAAATCTTACATTGTTACGGTGCATGTAACTACATGTATCATAGAACAGGAGTTCTTTACAAAGCCTACTGGGCTTACTCTAGGATGACCTCTGGCGGTGTTTATACAATGTATTTATTATTAATTACAATTTTTGGTCGACTTTCCGTCAGCCCAAATTGCAAGCAGTTTTTCTTAATGTTTTTATTGTGTTCTATGATAGCAAATTTTTAACAATGTCAGACTACTGTTAGTGTATTTCCTTTGATTCAAACTCTTCTTGGTTAAGTGTTTCTGTTTTATGTATCTCCTTTTTCGTCCATTCAGTTTACCAAGCACCGAAATACATTAATAACAGAAGACTGATTTTAATTAGTACAACAATACTGATGGAAATCGAGCTTACCTACAATAATACTAGTTGTATTTATGTAGTTCAGTTTAATTTGACTACTCTTTAATTTAGTTTAATATTTACTTATCTTTATTCGTACCCGTGTGGACAATAACAACGGTTGACGAATCATGTAAAGAAGAAAATATTGAACCAAGAACAAGGTTTAATCCTAATTTGTTCTCATAATTTTGGAGTGCAAGAGTTTTTAAAAATAACCTGATAGAAAGGTGTTGAACGAAAGAGAAAAAATAAAGCGATTTGAAATGAACGTTTGCAAAGAAAGGTACGTTTTCATGGTAACACTTCTTTTGTGCGATGGTTTAATTTTTAATGACAAGTTACTGGAAACAACTTGAAGTTCTTAAAAGGATGTAATTTCTCAATCACTCTCCCGCTGTCTTGTTAAAGTGTTAGTAGGTTAGGGCCAGTGGCATAAATCTTAACGCAAGGCGTAAATTCTAAGAGGTATATCAGGAGTTTGATCAATAAAGTTATCATTATTTAGACGCTGTATCTGATTTCAAAATTTTCTTGCAAACCGTCCCTACATTTTTGTCTGAAATTTAGGGGAAATTTTCCGTCCGAACATTTTCGTAGTTGAAGCACAAAGGTTGTTAGAATTTCAACATATGGTGATTTGCATATATTCAAGGTTATCGAACGTCATCTCCCCGGAGGCTCATTGTTCCGCGGATGATACTCAGCTATACGTGAGTTTCAGGCCCGATGATGCTAACGCCCAGGATGAGGCCATTCGCGCAGTGGAGGATTGCATTAAAGATGTAAGGAACTGGCTTATTGAAGGACGGCTGTTACTCAATGATGATGAAACTGAATTTCTAGTTATTAGAACTCGTCAGCAGTTAAATAAATTAAATCCATCAGTACAGTATGTGGTCCTTGGTCGGCGACTAAAAGTCATGATCTCGAATACATTTACATACACATTTTTACTTCCAGACTAGATTATTGTAATAGCCTACTTTATGGCCTTCCCAAATATCATATAAGTAGACTACAACGAGTACAGAACGCTGCAGAACTTATTTAAGGGCACCCAACATTGTTTCATCATGTCTAAGGATCGTAGAAAGATGAGTACAGTGAAAAAAAAAAATATAAAACCGTTCCGGTGAGGCCTTAAACTGCTGTTTACCTTTTTAAAACAGCAGTTTAAGGCCTCACTAGAATAGTTCTATGTTTATTAGAGTGGTTTTCGTTTGAGTGTCGTAAAACCAAAACCAAAGTAATTACTCTGGCCAATCACATAGGACACAGACAATACATTGAACCAATCAAAACTCGAAGTAATTACATGTGGCTGACGCAAAGCGCGGGAAAATGCATGCGAGCGCGTCACAATTGGCTTTGGTTTTACTTCTGATTGGATGAAAAGGTGGCGCGAATCTTTTAAGCCAATCGCATCGTGTAGAAAGTGCAAAACCAATTACTTTTCGACACTCAAATGAAAACCGCTCTAATTATGCTGCTGAAGGACAACATGAACAGATTATAGAGCGTATTCACCCACGTGGCACGCATCTATGCTAATTTTTATAAAATGACAAAGATAGTACGCGCGCTCTGAGTGGTGCCTCCAGTGGTGTCATATTTTAATTCACGCAGTTGCTAACGACGAGTACAAGAAACAGCCATGTCTTCCTTCCGATGTTTTACATATGTCGTCTTGGTGGGATGTACTCTTATTGCTAGCAGTCTTATATATATGCACGGTTTTAGCAAAGAACTTCCAGCAGTATACGAGAAAGGATCGAAGGTGGATTCGTTAGGCGTCATTCAGAAGCATTTTGTTTACCTTGTACAAACGGAACAATGTCTTCCTTCACACCTTGCAGAATCGATTGATGTCGCTGAAAATTGCAGTTGTGATATCATAGTGTTAAGTTTTCAAGCAAAGTGCAACAAATCAATAATTCCATCTCATACATCCTACATATTTTATCCACAAACTACTTGGGGATCAGGAAGAAATACGCTCTACTTTACGGCCTTAAAGAGAAGACTACCCTACCGCTATTACATATTTTTAGATGATGACGTCACCTTTAGCTTCAATAAAATGACTCCGCCTGATTTGAGAAAAACTCAACCGCTACGAGTCGTGCAAGACTGGCTCTTAGAATATGAACCAGTGCTTGGTGTTTTAGACTATGCAGGGCATCATGGTGCCGAGTGGACTTTACAAAGAAGAAGACAGTTGTGTGGAATTCACGACACATCACTAGTGATGCCAGTGGTTTGGTTCGATGCTATTTTCCATGCTTTCCACCATAAGGCTGTCGCTCACATTTTGCCATACAACAACAAGTATGAAAAGGAAAGTTGGTGGGTGTCAGCTTTGCATATCATGGCCGTTCTTGGGTTCAAATTCCGCGGCCAAGCACTTCTGTTTGCAGCCGTGACTGCTAGAAACCCGAAACATCGCAAATATCCTCGTTCTGCTAAACTTTTTGATGAGAGATGGCGAAGCTTTATTGAGGAAATCCAACGTGAAGTGCCGACAGCTTATCAAAACTGCATCATATTCGAAGAGCATAAAGAAAACTTAGTTCAATATTCTTTGAAATCGTCAACTTACTGTATAAATGTCACCCGTCACCATCCAATTGTGCCATATGCATATTTAGCCCGTGAAAGCTCAAAGCACAAGGTAATCCTTGATTAATCTTCTTAATGAAACTGTTCTAAAAACTCAGTGAAATGAAAGCAGTTCATTAACGTGTTAGGAATGTAGCCACATCTCGGGTTGGAAACACCACTGAATTAGGTTTAGTTATACGTGATTGCTCGTTTGCATTAACTCAGTTCAATACTAAATGTTTCATTTTTAAAAGGGTGCGCTTCGCCCTCTTGTGTCTCTTGAATAAGTTCCCCATCTAGCCTTAATGGTCGATTATTATGTTTTTTCGTCCCAAAATCTTACATTGTTACGGTGCATGTAACTACATGTATCATAGAACAGGAGTTCTTTACAAAGCCTACTGGGCTTACTCTAGGATGACCTCTGGCGGTGTTTATACAATGTATTTATTATTAATTACAATTTTTGGTCGACTTTCCGTCAGCCCAAATTGCAAGCAGTTTTTCTTAATGTTTTTATTGTGTTCTATGATAGCAAATTTTTAACAATGTCAGACTACTGTTAGTGTATTTCCTTTGATTCAAACTCTTCTTGGTTAAGTGTTTCTGTTTTATGTATCTCCTTTTTCGTCCATTCAGTTTACCAAGCACCGAAATACATTAATAACAGAAGACTGATTTTAATTAGTACAACAATACTGATGGAAATCGAGCTTACCTACAATAATACTAGTTGTATTTATGTAGTTCAGTTTAATTTGACTACTCTTTAATTTAGTTTAATATTTACTTATCTTTATTCGTACCCGTGTGGACAATAACAACGGTTGACGAATCATGTAAAGAAGAAAATATTGAACCAAGAACAAGGTTTAATCCTAATTTGTTCTCATAATTTTGGAGTGCAAGAGTTTTTAAAAATAACCTGATAGAAAGGTGTTGAACGAAAGAGAAAAAATAAAGCGATTTGAAATGAACGTTTGCAAAGAAAGGTACGTTTTCATGGTAACACTTCTTTTGTGCGATGGTTTAATTTTTAATGACAAGTTACTGGAAACAACTTGAAGTTCTTAAAAGGATGTAATTTCTCAATCACTCTCCCGCTGTCTTGTTAAAGTGTTAGTAGGTTAGGGCCAGTGGCATAAATCTTAACGCAAGGCGTAAATTCTAAGAGGTATATCAGGAGTTTGATCAATAAAGTTATCATTATTTAGACGCTGTATCTGATTTCAAAATTTTCTTGCAAACCGTCCCTACATTTTTGTCTGAAATTTAGGGGAAATTTTCCGTCCGAACATTTTCGTAGTTGAAGCACAAAGGTTGTTAGAATTTCAACATATGGTGATTTGCATATATTCAAGGTTATCGAACGTCATCTCCCCGGAGGCTCATTGTTCCGCGGATGATACTCAGCTATACGTGAGTTTCAGGCCCGATGATGCTAACGCCCAGGATGAGGCCATTCGCGCAGTGGAGGATTGCATTAAAGATGTAAGGAACTGGCTTATTGAAGGACGGCTGTTACTCAATGATGATGAAACTGAATTTCTAGTTATTAGAACTCGTCAGCAGTTAAATAAATTAAATCCATCAGTACAGTATGTGGTCCTTGGTCGGCGACTAAAAGTCATGATCTCGAATACATTTACATACACATTTTTACTTCCAGACTAGATTATTGTAATAGCCTACTTTATGGCCTTCCCAAATATCATATAAGTAGACTACAACGAGTACAGAACGCTGCAGAACTTATTTAAGGGCACCCAACATTGTTTCATCATGTCTAAGGATCGTAGAAAGATGAGTACAGTGAAAAAAAAAAATATAAAACCGTTCCGGTGAGGCCTTAAACTGCTGTTTACCTTTTTAAAACAGCAGTTTAAGGCCTCACTAGAATAGTTCTATGTTTATTAGAGTGGTTTTCGTTTGAGTGTCGTAAAACCAAAACCAAAGTAATTACTCTGGCCAATCACATAGGACACAGACAATACATTGAACCAATCAAAACTCGAAGTAATTACATGTGGCTGACGCAAAGCGCGGGAAAATGCATGCGAGCGCGTCACAATTGGCTTTGGTTTTACTTCTGATTGGATGAAAAGGTGGCGCGAATCTTTTAAGCCAATCGCATCGTGTAGAAAGTGCAAAACCAATTACTTTTCGACACTCAAATGAAAACCGCTCTAATTATGCTGCTGAAGGACAACATGAACAGATTATAGAGCGTATTCACCCACGTGGCACGCATCTATGCTAATTTTTATAAAATGACAAAGATAGTACGCGCGCTCTGAGTGGTGCCTCCAGTGGTGTCATATTTTAATTCACGCAGTTGCTAACGACGAGTACAAGAAACAGCCATGTCTTCCTTCCGATGTTTTACATATGTCGTCTTGGTGGGATGTACTCTTATTGCTAGCAGTCTTATATATATGCACGGTTTTAGCAAAGAACTTCCAGCAGTATACGAGAAAGGATCGAAGGTGGATTCGTTAGGCGTCATTCAGAAGCATTTTGTCTACCTTGTACAAACGGAACAATGTCTTCCTTCACACCTTGCAGAATCGATTGATGTCGCTGAAAATTGCAGTTGTGATATCATAGTGTTAAGTTTTCAAGCAAAGTGCAACAAATCAATAATTCCATCTCATACATCCTACATATTTTATCCACAAACTACTTGGGGATCAGGAAGAAATACGCTCTACTTTACGGCCTTAAAGAGAAGACTACCCTACCGCTATTACATATTTTTAGATGATGACGTCACCTTTAGCTTCAATAAAATGACTCCGCCTGATTTGAGAAAAACTCAACCGCTACGAGTCGTGCAAGACTGGCTTTTAGAATATGAACCAGTGCTTGGTGTTTTAGACTATGCAGTGCATCATGGTGCCGAGTGGACTTTACAAAGAAGAAGACAGTTGTGTGGAATTCACGACACATCACTAGTGATGCCAGTGGTTTGGTTCGATGCTATTTTCCATGCTTTCCACCATAAGGCTGTCGCTCACATTTTGCCATACAACAACAAGTATGAAAAGGAAAGTTGGTGGGTGTCAGCTTTGCATATCATGGCCGTTCTTGGGTTCAAATTCCGCGGCCAAGCACTTCTGTTTGCAGCCGTGACTGCTAGAAACCCGAAACATCGCAAATATCCTCGTTCTGCTAAACTTTTTGATGAGAGATGGCGAAGCTTTATTGAGGAAATCCAACGTGAAGTGCCGACAGCTTATCAAAACTGCATCATATTCGAAGAGCATAAAGAAAACTTAGTTCAATATTCTTTGAACTCGTCAACTTACTGTATAAATGTCACCCGTCACCATCCAATTGTGCCATATGCATATTTAGCCCGTGAAAGCTCAAAGCACAAGGTAATCCTTGATTAATCTTCTTAATGAAACTGTTCTAAAAACTCAGTGAAATGAAAGCAGTTCATTAACGTGTTAGGAATGTAGCCACATCTCGGGTTGGAAACACCACTGAATTAGGTTTAGTTATACGTGATTGCTCGTTTGCATTAACTCAGTTCAATACTAAATGTTTCATTTTTAAAAGGGTGCGCTTCGCCCTCTTGTGTCTCTTGAATAAGTTCCCCATCTAGCCTTAATGGTCGATTATTATGTTTTTTCGTCCCAAAATCTTACATTGTTACGGTGCATGTAACTACATGTATCATAGAACAGGAGTTCTTTACAAAGCCTACTGGGCTTACTCTAGGATGACCTCTGGCGGTGTTTATACAATGTATTTATTATTAATTACAATTTTTGGTCGACTTTCCGTCAGCCCAAATTGCAAGCAGTTTTTCTTAATGTTTTTATTGTGTTCTATGATAGCAAATTTTTAACAATGTCAGACTACTGTTAGTGTATTTCCTTTGATTCAAACTCTTCTTGGTTAAGTGTTTCTGTCTTATGTATCTCCTTTTTCGTCCATTCAGTTTACCAAGCACCGAAATACATTAATAACAGAAGACTGATTTTAATTAGTACAACAACACTGATGGAAATCGAGCTTACCTACAATAATACTAGTTGTATTTATGTAGTTCAGTTTAATTTGACTACTCTTTAATTTAGTTTAATATTTACTTATCTTTATTCGTACCCGTGTGGACAATAACAACGGTTGACGAATCATGTAAAGAAGAAAATATTGAACCAAGAACAAGGTTTAACCCTAATTTGTTCTCATAATTTTGGAGTGCAAGAGTTTTTAAAAATAACCTGATAGAAAGGTGTTGAACGAAAGAGAAAAAATAAAGCGATTTGAAATGAACGTTTGCAAAGAAAGGTACGTTTTCATGGTAACACTTCTTTTGTGCGATGTTTTAATTTTTAATGACAAGTTACTGGAAACAACTTGAAGTTCTTAAAAGGATGTAATTTCTCAATCACTCTCCTGCTGTCTTGTTAAAGTGTTAGTAGGTTAGGGCCAGTGGCATAAATCTTAACGCAAGGCGTAAATTCTAAGAGGTATATCAGGAGTTTGATCAATAAAGTTATCAATATTTAGACGCTGTATTTGATTCCCAAATTTTCTTCCAAACCGTCCCTACATTTTTGTCTGAAATTTAGGGGAAATTTTCCGCCCAAATATTTTCGTTGTTGAAGCACATAGGTTGTTAGAATTTCAACATAGGGTGATTTGCATATATCATTAAGGGCGTTTTAAAAGGAGGGCGCGCACCTTAGTGGTTTTATGAGCCTGCAGTCACTCAGCGATGAAAGGCGCAGGCGCAGAATAAACCGCTCCAGAAAATACCTTAACATACCATAATGCTCTTTGTTTGTCACCCCAAAATTTTGCATAAGTATTGTTTTTTTTTTTCTTGGGGCCATTTTAACTCCCAAGAGAAACTGAAGACAATGCTTATGCAAAATTTTAGGGTGACAAGCAAAGAGCATTATGGTATGTTATGGTATTTTCGGGAGTGCTCAGTAGCCTTACTGCAGATTTGAGGTCGTCTCAAACGTCGAAATACACTCTACAGGTTTTCA
>NC_133207.1:652500-740000 GCF_958299795.1 Porites lutea | reverse complement strand
GACTGAGGAAGGAGTAGAAAACTCAGCAAAACTTATTAAACATTATACCATGCTAGCAAAGGTTTCTTTCCGTCATGGTTTATTACACTTACGATGTCGTTCGCGTCGCCGTATTCGCCTAAACTAACTACGGGAATATCAACGACTCGAACGACTTCGTGAAAGCTAAAAAACCGTACCGGGATGAAGTTCTCTGCTAACGTGGTAAAACCGCTTACCTTCTGATCTGGTTGCACACACACCAACTATAGAGTCCTGCATTTGTCATTTGTGGTCACTATGCTGAGCAAGTATCCCCTCTTTACAAAACATAAGTTCCACTTTAACTTAAGGTCCTTCTTCAATCAGTTACTCACTGGGCATGCGTATTCTCGTATACATGACTCGCAAGATCCCAATATTTGTCGTTTGCAACTTTTGTATAACCAACAACTGTACATTAAGTGCAAGATTATTTTAAGAATCCATATGCATTGAAAAATGGTGCATTGATATTTTAGGACATTTGCAAAACAACACCCAAATTCTTCAGCAAAGGAGTAAGCCGTACCGACATAGCCCAGGGGAGAATGTTGAATTGCTGGTTTGTGGCAGCTGTGGCTTCTTTAACCGACTCAGAGGAGCTTTTTTACGCCGTTTGTCCACCTGATCAAAGCTTTGATCCTGGGAATTACTGCGGTATGTTCAGGTTCAATTTTTGGCGATTTGGTGAGTGGGTTGAGGTCATCATAGACGATTACCTTCCAACGCATAACGGGAAGCTGTATTTTGCTCGTTCCAGTGATGCTGAGGAGTTTTGGAGCCCTTTACTAGAAAAAGCATATGCTAAGTAAGTGTATCATCGCTGGGAGGAAGCGACCTAAAAAAAGTCAATTTAAGGATATCATTTTCACCCAACTTAATTCCAGTGGCGGATCCAGGGCAGCGGCCCGGGGGGCCCGGGCCCCTCCCTTATTTTTAGACCAAACTGAGGCCAAAAGAGCCTAAAAAAAATTTTTGGAGACCGCCCCCCCTCCCCCCCTTATCTAAGGGTCTGGATGACCGTCCCCTCCGCGCCCCCTATCCCAAGGTCTAGATCCGGCACGGTCCTGTATTTTCACCAGGCGTCCGTCCTTGCTCATAAGCGGAACGCCTTGCTTCAAGGGAAGGTTGCACTGCACCCGGTTTGCTTTCTTCCCACCCTGTGCTTTCTGTTTTGCGTAAAAAGGTGGCGCCTGTACTGGGTTGTATACGGGTAACACCTTTTACTGATTTTTCCGCTTTCACTCCCTTTTTTAAGTCCAGAAACAGCATTTAAACTTCAATGCACCATGCAGGCGAAGTGAAAATGGAAATGGCAAAAGAAACCTGTCTGCGAGGACAATACTACGTAGAAATCCTAAAACGTACTTGGAGTCTACACATTTTCTGTTTTTGTCTTGCACCAATTAAGGAAAATTATCCACTTGTGTTATATTAAAGACAAAAACCACTTCAAATTCAGATGGATTTTCAACGCAGCTGGTAACTGATTCTCTAGCGTTTTTACTAAAGGCTATTTCTCTCTCTACTTGTTGCTACAGAATTTGTGGATCATATGAAGCCATGGGTCTAGGACGCATTAGTGAAGCCTTACAAGACTTTACTGGTGGCGTAATTGAGATGATCAACCTTAAAACTCCTCCACGTGACATATATAAAGTACTACAGAAGGCACATGACAGGCATTCTCTCATGGGAGCCTCAATTGAGGTATGAACATGCACAACTTACTCTTCAGGACAAAGCCATAAAGGTGTGGTAGAAAAACGAGTAATGGGTGAGTAATTTTTATCCTTTGTTTGGCTTTTTAGACAAGTTCACAAGAAACTCAGAAAACCCTACCAAATGGCCTTATAACTGGGCATGCGTACTCTATTACAGGGGTGACCAAGGTAACTGTTCTAAAATACTATTACAAACAGTCTTGAATCAAATAATCACAGATTTTTGTCTTTAGAGAGATTGGGGACTCGTCAGCACCGGTTAAACGACATTAGTGATAAGATGACTATCAATGACGGGTCTTATCTCTTTTGACCAAGCTTTCTGCATCCTTAAGAACAAACAGCTACTTATAAAGTGAGGCGTTCTGACCAATAGAAGCATTTATTATATTAACCTTTCCAAGTTCTTTTTTAATTTGTTGCTTCAAAGTCTCGGGAGAATAGCAAACAGGTTGGTGAAAACTGAATAGAAATCCTGGGTTGACATTACTAATCATTTTCTTTTCCTTCAGTAAAATTTCACTATTTAATGAATTTTCAACTCTTTTGTTTTTTTATCGTTACTAGGTTAACTTGCCTCCATTTCGTGGAATACCCGAAGCAAAACTAATTCGTCTCCGAAATCCTCATGGAAATAGTTCAGAGTGGAAAGGTGCTTGGAGTGACAGGTGCCAATCATAGTGTAGATTGTTAAAGTGTTGTGAAAACAGCACGGACTCACGGACTGCTCGATTACCAATGACTATTCTCGAATCCTCCATAATACACTCTGCTTGTTTTCCCTTCCCCTGCCCAAATTTTACATAAGTTGTTGTTAACAAATGCTTTTGAGAATATGCTGTCCTCCGAAAAGTATTTGACAGCCGTTTATGCATTTGGGGGGGGGGGGGTAGGGGAGGGGGGAAACAGAGTGTAATATAGTAGACTGGAAAATAAAGAATGCTTTCGCGCAACTACTCGATCAGAAACTCTTGCTATGTAGGCTGCGTTCTTCAATAATTCTTTTTTTCTCCAGGTCTGACGAGTGGAATCTGTTGTCCCCAGAAGAACGTAAAAGGCTAAACCTCGTTTTTGACGATGACGGTGAATTTTGGTAAGAGCACAGGGACAAAACTAATTAGCGAATGTAACTCCTGGGGAATTACTTGGAAGGGGTACTACTAGGAGCGAATTGCGCCAAGCCTACCACACAGATTCTTCATTACAGTATATTGCGATTGAACAGAAAATATAATGAATTGAAGATTTGGAATTGAAACCGTCATTCTTAATCATAGGATGACGATGGAAGATTTTCAGGCGAATTTTACACGAATCGAAATCTGTATGCTTACACCAGATAGCGTGTTGGAACCAGATGAGAGGAAATCCTGGAAGATCAAGCGAGAGAAGGGCAGATGGCAGGCTGATGCTTCTGCTGGTGGATGTAGAAACTTTATAGAGACTTTCCACATTAATCCGCAAATAAGGTAATAACAATGTCGTGCAACTTCACCTTTGATTGTCCATTACGCTTGTTAGGAATCTTAATTTTAGACCTTCACTAAGCTCACGTGCAGTATCCGCCATAACAAGAGTTTTGGAAGCAAGAAAAAGCACCGGTGTCTTGTTAAAAAAGCAGTTACATAAAATCCAACTTTTAGAAACCATAGTAGTTTTGTATGGGCCAAAGAAACCCTTTTTCTTGAGGTTCTGTCTGTAGCTTGTCTCGGTCCGCCACAATAGCTACCTTTCTATTCAGTGTTTCCCAGCAACACGACTATCGTTACCACTTACGCCACCGATTTTTATTGTTCTCTCCACTAGCAACACTTCCACAAATAAACAACTAAAATTGATTTCCTCCTCCAACACCACTGCTACCACAGTTTTATTGTCTCACCAAAACCACATTTTATTACATCGGTATCTCCTCGACGCGAATCGCCGGGCACCAAGTTGGACCGATATCTGCGTGCCTTGCATAATTTTTGGAATCGTCATGTCGCCAGCCAAATATTAACCAATGTATCGGTCTTACATTGGTAGCAGTGTGAACAAGGCGTGAAACAATAGAATTTTGGCTGGTCGTGAAACGGTCAGTTAAAATAATGTGTTAGTAATTGGTGATGGAAAACGAAACAAAAAACAGACAGAAATGCCTGTTTGGTTAAAGGTAAAGCAAAGTAACAGAGCAGAATACACTAGTGATGTCAAGGAAGAGTACGTGAAAACAGAGATACCTGCACAAGCAGGTGAGTGTTTCTCGAAAGTTAAAAAAAGATGTTTGCTTTATTAAACAGGATTCAGCTTCAGGACCCGGATGAGGGCGATGATGAAGACCGCTGTTCAATAGTAGTATCTCTTATGCGCATCGACCGAAAGAGAACCCCGGCAACAGAAAAACCCCCAATTGGTTTCGCAATTTACAAGGTAAAAACACACTCTAGGAAAATAGGTTTTCTCAAATATGGTTTGCCAATTTTTTTAATCGATTTTTTTTTCAACTATTTTTGGTTAGGTATTATTCAAATTGTAACTATGTGTTCTTTAATAAAGTTTGTGTTGTTGTTTTCAGGTTCCTGGTGACCTTCGAGATACCAAAGAGCGTTTCGGCCGACGATTTTTTGAGACTACTAAGGCACAAATGATGACAAACTCTTTTACTAAGCTGAGAGAGATAAGCTGCCGCTATTCGCTGCCACAAGGAGAATACGTTATAGTACCGTCCACGTTTTATCCGCGTCAGGAATCGGAGTTTCTTCTTAGGATATTTTCAGAAAAACCACACGAGGCGGGGTAAGGAAGTGATAGAGTGTGTTCTATTGACTAGTGGAGAAGTGAAAGAACAAACTTTCTGTTCTAAAAGTTCAGGCAACTATTAACTTTTGGGAGATGTGTATAGGGCCTGCTGTTACTGTGTCTCTGCTAATGGGGCGAAGATTACTTATACAAATACTAACTCAAACAGACAAAAAAGGGTTTTGAAACCGATACTGTCAACTCCCCGACCGAAAGTTTATTAAAAGAGTGTTAAGAAATAAGAAGAAACATGAAAAGTTGTGAGAAGAGTTGTTAGTCTATTGACTTTCTGAAGAAAAAGGTATCTGAGTAATCAAAATCTTTCAGATAAACCATTTTCCGTTCTTTATTACTTTTTCAGTGAAGTTGACGTGGAAACTAAATTAATGAGACTTCCCAAGGTTTGTCAGAGTCCATACATTTTAGCTTAAGTGTCAGGCCTTCCTTAAGCATGTTTAGCAGTTAGGGGGGGAGGCTCCCCTTTTTGCTTCTCTCTTCTCGTTTACCCCCCCCCCCCCCTTCCCCATAGAATATTAAACCGTTAAAAACGGTTAAAAATTAAAAGGTTACAAAATCTACTCTCTTCCTCTCTTCCGCGTGACTTAATGCTCTTGAAACTCAAGGGTCACAAGAAAGCACAACATTTCAGTGAAAAAGTGGAAACGCAATAATATATAGATCGCCGCAATTTTTCAAGAACCAAGTTGAATGATGATTCCACGCCCTCAATTGTAAACGCAGGAGTAAAGTTTTTCTTTTTCTGAAACATTGTGTCCACGCATCTCTGTATTCAAGTGTTATGACGAGATCATTCTTAACTCTCGATGGAATCAAAGCGAAAACCCTATTCAGTTAAGTTATTTAGTTCATAATTTACTCAATAACACTACTTAAACAGACTATAAACTATCTCTTGACTCCCTTTTCAAACTCTCCTCCTAGCCAGCAGTCTCGTCAGAGGAAGCGGGAGATATTGATGGCCAGTTCTGGACTACATTTCAAAAATTTGCAGGAGAGGTGAGATAGAAGGGTAAAGTTTCACGCAATAATTCTTTCTTAACTTCCTTGCTTAGCACGTCCTTTATTACAGTTATGATGACCAAACAAAATAAGTTGTAAACAGCCCAAGGAACTGGTAGAGGGAAAATATTTCACTTTCTTTTTTACGTTGGCTTAAATTGTCAGAAACAATGTGTAGATTCGATATATTTACGTACAAGTGGAAATCATTCGAGTGTACCAAAATAGAATAAGACGTTCATTGGAATTATAACAACAACTGTTTATTACTCCCGGTCATGCATCCGCGTCCGCGCTCTACCCATTGTCTTAAGGAGAAGGTCTAGTGACAAGGCTTCAGTGCCTGCTCGATATTACACTACCATATGTTTTTAAAATTCTTATTAATTGCTGTTTCCCTGTTCATAGGATGGAGAAATTGACCAGTATGAACTTCAGGCAATTTTAAGCCAAGCGTTTGTAAGTGGTAAGTATTGAGAAACTCGCTTGCCAGAACATGGATCAGTGTTGTTGATTTTGGGATTTGCCAAGCTGCATGTTACAGTAAAACGTCAAATGAAAACTTCCTTTTTATTGTTGGAGGAAGTTTTGCGTTTCAAAGGCAATGAATAAATAGCTGAAATTTACTAGAAAAACAGTGAAGGTATCATCAAAGACTAATTTGAAATAAAAATAGTGATTTTTTTTTAAAATAATATCTCTATCTTCCATTTTAACTTTTCTTTAAATTTTTCTTTGTATTTCAGTCTTGAATTCAAACGCCTTCAGCCTTGAAGCCTGCAGGTAACAATCCAGCCAAATACATAAAAGAGGCTACCCTTTAAGATACCTAATGAAGAAAATACTCGGGGAAAAAACACCGTTAGCCATGTAAATATTGAAGTAAATCAAAGCCGCGTAAAGGAATTGAAGCTGAGTAGGGCACGACCTTGCTCCAGGACAACAAAATTTTGCATCCAGTTATGAGGAAACCGGTGCGGGAATGCATTCTATGGAAAAAGACTTTGAAGTTGTAGCTGCTTGTTTCTAAGCTGCGCTGCTTTGTGGGATGAATACACTATCTCATAATGCCCAGCACCCTTCCGTTTTCCCGCGCTTTTGGCCCCTGGATGTAAAGAGCAAGTGCACGCCACTTGCACATCTCCCATAATACACCTCATTCCCTCCCCCCCCCCCTACCAAAAATTGTTTTCAAATTCTCTTGGGACGGCTGCAATACCCAGAAGAAATGAGGAACAAAGGTTGTGCAAAAGTTTGGGGGGGGGGGGGGGGGAAATGAGGTGCATTATGGGAGGTGTGCAAGTGCCGTATGAGATAAATTCCATGAAGTCATCCCCTTAATTGTCTTTTTAAATTCATTTGTATTAACAAAGAAACTTTTTCTTAACAGGAGTATGATTACAATGTTCGACGTATCCTTTACCACAAGTTTAAGTAGTTGAAGCAATTTTCGTTGCTAGGAACACACCTATTCTTATACGAGATTTCTGACGTTACTACTGATAAAAATGAAGAAAAATTTGCAAGTGTCTAAAGTCAAAACTTGCTTTAGTACCACAAAAACCTAGTTAATATCCCAGTTCATCTAGGTTTCTCTGTATGACTTGGGGAAAAAGAGCACGTCAACTACCCGTCGGGTCCTCTGAAGGTTCATCGCTCGTTAATGGCAAGTTAAAGTTAGGCAAGCAAAACAAACGATGCTGTAACGTTTTTTAGAATTGGCCTTAGGTTAGATGATCCTAATACTGCTTGAGGTTCTCGGACCTTTTATGATCACGTTTAGATGCTGCATGATGATTGTCGCCGGGATGAATTAGGTGTGAGCGAACTGAGCCACATCCCTTCCGACTGAGAGTTATTGGGCACTCAAAGAAGCTGTAAAACAGTCAAAGTCCTGTCATGATGATTCAACGGTGATAGCGCTATTAGGGTACTGAAATATATATTTTTAATCGGTAGATTAGAGGATGAGAGTGAATTGAAACCTTAGCCATTTGTTAATAATAGAAAGATAAAACAGGCGCCCTGGGATACAGTGAATTCAGAGGCCTCTGGACGATACTAGGGATGTGGAAGGTAAGATGTCTGAAGGAACTCTTTCGTATCGTTTCTAATATAAGAGAAAAATTTCATTTGAAGGGAAAAAGCCAGAGAAAGGAATTGCTTGCATGAAGCACTTAAGTCCTTAGAAATTTGGGACGAGCACATATCAGTTATTTTAAGGTTTTTGGACGCTCATAAACTGAGCAGAGCTTGGAGTGCAAGTGCTCAGAAGCTATATTCGGGTGCTTGTCTTGTTGACCAAATATCGTTGTTTGATTGGCGAAAACAGACAGGACTCAACAGCCAATCTTGCCTGTCAAGTGGTGGTCATGCAGTTTCCTCCAAGTTCTTTGATTTTGAAAAAAATGCTTTATACTTACCTCGGCATTAAAAACAGGAGCAACAAATGGCAACAACTGAGGTTCAGTGTAATCTAATAGCGTATTTTTTGTTACGAAACAGGAAACTTTCCATCGTTTTGACAAAGACAAAAGTGGAGATATGAACCTCTTTGAACTACGGGATGCTCTCAATCATTTAGGTAATAACATATATTGACCCCATGATATTTTTCACTTTAAAGACACGCAGGAAAGTGCCCTCTTATTCTGAAAAAAACTTCCAAAGATCCATTGTTGCATTATTCCCCTACTTGCCCGAAAACTGCAAATATCATCAACATAGACCCAGCTTTAAAATGTCTTGAGGAATGCAAACTACCCTTGACAGAGTTGAAGACGGCACTCATGTCAGCCGTAGAAAAGATAACGCATATGGCGAGAGGGCTCAAAAAGCTTCAGGAAAAACGGATCTCTCTAGACGGGAATGCGCTGTAGGATAATCTGCATTAAACAAACGCAGTTCTTTCACTCCAGAGTAGTCGAAGGTAGCTGCTCGGCTCGGTGAGCGACGTTGTTGTTTTGCTTCCTGTAATCTGACTGACTTTCCTTTAGCACTTGCTCGCGCCTTAACTTCTGAACAATTTTGTTCTTCTGCCTTAAAGCGCAAATTATCTTCTTTTTGCAGGTTATCAGCTTAGTAACAACGCGCTTAGCTCTATTATACTGCGATATCACAACAAGAGAGGAACAATAGCCTTTGATATATTCATTCAAATATTAGTGAGAGTCATTGTCATGTTTGGTAAGTCTCATAAGTTCGTTGTCTCCCCGTGTGACGTTTAAAACTCGTTGGACAATAGAAAGATTTAGAATCGCGTTTTCGACAAACGGAAAACGTCAATTTGTACCAAGTGACCAAGTTTCTCCTTCACTTGTCGTTTAATGTTGATCTATTTTCTAAAAATATTAGTAGTTCCTCGTTAGTATTGTCCATAACAATCGTTTTAGACTGTGTTTATCTGCTTATTTTCTAATTTGAGAAATTCTCAACTTGAATCAGACGTTTGCCGTTTGCCGTAATCGTATAAATCTATCCATTCGAAAACACGTCAAACTTCGCTTTACTAATTCCCAAGTTCCCATGCTATTTAAAACTGTATAAGTACGACGAAAGCTTTGAAAGACCATATAAAAAAACATAGATTGAGTGTGAGATCGAAGTCGAATTCGAGTTCAAGATTGCGTTTAGTCCGATACTTGAGCCAAGTACAATTTGATCCAAAGTTACTTGAAACTAGCCGATCTAGTTTGATTTTAAAATATCAGTAGTATAGTAGGGGGCCGAATTATACCTTTTTTGCGGTAGAAGGTAGAATCTCAATAACATGCAGTGGAATACATGAACACTGATGACGTGATGACGCATGCACCACCACAATTTTATTGTTCCCCCACCACCCCCACTGCATTTCTATTGTTTCCCCCCCCCGCCACCACCACCACATTCCTATCTTTTTTCCCCCTCCACCACCAACACCACATTTGTACTGTTTTCCCCCACCCATCACCAGCACCATATTCCTATTGTTTTTACCAACCATCACCACATTCCTATTGTTCCCCCACCACCACCACTACCACCACATTCCTATTGTTCCCCCACCACCACCACCACCACATTTCTATTGTTTTCCCTCCACCTTCCATCGAAGTTAATGTATTCCACCGCGAAAAGGATAATTCGGTCCATTTTATACTACTAATGTCACCTGCCAGGGCCATGCCCTTCTCTTTCGTTCCTTTTCTAAGTAATGAGTCTTAATCGTAGTTGCTATGTTTCAGCTTAAGAGAGTTCAACCTCACACAAATTAGAGAAAAGCTCTTTTGACGCGCCCTTGATAACTCCTTCCTTTGAAGTGCACCATGGTTTTTTTCTTTTTTTTCTGTGTGAGACTCGTTCAAGGTTTTCCTCTATAAAAGTATTAGAATAATAAATTACCTTCTTATCCTTGTGATTTTTACCTTCCATACATACTGCAGATACTTTTAGGAGTCACGTGACGAAACGTGGGGGCCGAACAGACAAAGCGGTATTTACCATTGATGACGTAAGCATTTACTCTTCTTTTTATATCCGCAGTTAGAATAATTGCATTATAAAATGAACGAGTTGGGGATGTAAATTTAACTAATTAAGGCATGGGTATACCTTATCTAAAGCAAACAATGCACGCACTTAGTATTAGTTCTGAAAGGCTCAGAAAGAGGGATGAACTATTTCGCATTTCAATGGGTATTCTGGCAAATCCACCCGCACTCCATCAGGGCCAGACCCGAAATGTCTAGAATTTTGTCCGCGCATGAACTAGGCACCTTTAAAGACATTCTACTCACTTTTATTTACCGCAGGTGACTCCAATCACATCTGGATTTCAACGTTTTGAATTACAAGTATACATCTCTACAGCTCTACCGAGGATACTTATGTTTGACACACGTATTTCTTCTTCTTTTCTAGTTCATCGAGTCAACCTTAACAGTTTGAGGCAATACGTTACTGAACGACAAGCTGCGAATTTCAAAATAGTCTTTCCTCGAACAAAATGTTTTTGCTTGTTAAAGAGTAGAAACTGTACGACTGTAGAAACTCTTCACCTCTTAGGACATTTAAGAGCTTTTATAAATAAGAAATTATCGAAAAAATGGTCACATCCTGGTAACTTAGACTTTTTCTTGGATTTTTCAAATATTTCTTATTCATATATTTTTCTTATTGGAGTGATGTAAGGCCTATGCCGAACGTCAAACTTTTCATTAGACGAACAAAACACTAGATCGTCTAATCGATCAGATCGTCTGTTGGGTCAGACGTCGACCTTGAGACGTGTCGAACCAATCAACTAGATCAGTAATAAATTTCTCCCGAACGAGGCTACATATGCATTATCATACTAATTGTTAATAGGCCATTTTACAGTTATGGATGGAAGCGAGGCTGACGGTGACCTTGTTTTGGTACAAACCTTCCTGCTTTATTATGTAAATCAAGTAATTCTTATGCTAACTAGTATTTATCAGGGACAATTTCCATAACAAAGCAAAGGAGGTTTGTATCAAAACAAGGTCACCGTCAGCCTCACATTCACTCGAAGGCTAGGGTACTAAGTCCACAACAGTAAAATGGTCTATTTATTAGTTTAGTTCGTGGCATGTGAAGATCGACGTTTGTCCCGGAGACGATCTTCAGACGTTCTATCCGTCTGAAGCAGACGGATTAGACCGTGTTGGACGATCCAAACTCATCCAGACGAACTCAACTGAGCCAGACGTCGAACGTCTCATGAACTTAGCTGTTAAGTCTCATGAAAGGTTCGACGTTTGGCCCAGGCCTAAGTCTCGTTTTTGTATTTCTTGTTGCTGTAAAATAATGATATCATACTTGGACATTTAGCATTACCATTTGAACGTCTCTTTAAGGAATAAAATTAAACTTGTTTTGCCTTGATATGATACGTTTACTTGTGTTTTTCGTATTCTCAATTTTCACATCGCTAATGCACCTTGTTTACTCTGGGCCCCCTCCATCACCCCCTCAAAAAAAAAATTGCATAGCCACTATCATCGATTTCTCTCGGGACGACTGCAATACCCAAAGGCAAACCGCAAACAATGGTTATGCATTGGTGTATTATGGGCAATGTGAAAATGATTCTTTCTGGGAATGAATTCACCAGTAGGTTTTTGGGTTGAAGAGAACGAGCCAGAATTTTCATACAGAGGGTTGTTTGGCTGATATGTCTGGGAGAAGTATCGCTACTATAATGCACAAACACAGCAAGATACAAAGAAGTTGACCGGTTCTGGAGTGAGTTCAATATGAGTGGGTGAAAGCGTGAATTGGTTTACCAAGAATAACAGCGACACTCAGGTCTGGAATCTTTAAAAACGCTTCCAGTAATTTTGAATACTCTCCTTTGGTTACGAGAGTTTGTTTGCGAAGCCAGGACTTAAGGTAGGAGCGAATATTGTTTAAATTTATCGTATTTAAACTTATATATACTGAGTCATAGCATCGAGGTTAACAACACTTGAACGGCCAATTATTCATGAACAAAGATTCAAAATGCATGCCAGAGGGGTTACAGTAAGATTGAAGATTATTATGCGTTGATATGCAAGGAATTTAACTGACACCTTGCATTTTAATAAGCCGTTCATCACCAGCCGCGCTCTTCGTTTTAACAGTCGAAGCCTCACCCAGGTTTACAGTTGCTCCTCCTTGTCACCGAGGAGATGCATTGAAATCTAAATTCTGTGGTCATGACGACTTCATTGTTTATTTGCAGATAAAAGGGGTTCAGCTAGAAATTGAATAACACAGCTAATCAAATTATTCCAGTATATTTACAGAGAATAAAATTGAGTGAGACTATTGTTACCTTAATTGAGAATTATGCCATTTAATTAAATACAACATTAAAACAACTTTAACCAGGTATAATATTTCCAACAACTTTAAAGAGAGCAAACTCTGCTTTGCCACTTTCACGATAATAATACAAAATCCTAGTAAATACTTTCTACAGTTTATCTGTGAAAGCAACCAGCCTTCTAATATAAGCAGGTTACAACGAACTGCAATGCGTTTACTCTCTAGCTCACTATTTACATATTAAAGAAATGCGTAAAAAATGCTAAATTTGCCACTGTTAAGCCTTGCCATTAATCTACGAAATTAAAATCAATGCTGATCTACAGCTTACAAGCCTGGGTGCTTTCAAGAAAACACTTAAAGTTAATAACCTACCAATTTTTTTTCAGAGAGAATTCAATTTTGAAAAAAACACTCATCTTAGTGAAAACTGTGAAAAAGGAGGAAAAAAGAAAGATGCGATTGCCTTAAATCAAAGCCGTATTTAGAACGTTGTCAAATGGTGGATTTGGAAAAGATTGGGCATTATCCACACCGCGTCATTTGCTTTTTTCTTTTTCTTGTGTTGTCCAAGGCCTTTCGTCTCGACAGGATTAAGTCAAATGGTTTAAATTACTTCCTAAATTGATCCACATCAAAGGGGCTTCTCTTGTTAAAAGGGCAATTTGGAACTGATAAAAATGAACTTGGTGCTAATTGTGCTTATCTTTCACGTGCAAGTAACTACCATTTTGAACAGGGAGAGAGGTGGGGTTGATCTCTTTTTGTATATCGATAACATTACTGTTTGGGAGACTTTCTCTGTCTCGTAAGTTTCTTTATACATGTCTCAGTGGTAATCGCACGTTCCCCTTTTCCTCGACTATACTGAATTAAGATAAACAGAATTTTAAATTTCTTCTTGAAAAAAAAATGATGAAAGGCTACCTTAGCCTTTTGCAAAAAAAAAAAGTCATATTTGAGAAGTTTCCATGTTTTTACTTCGGATGTAGTGAAAGTAGCAAACAGGTTCAGGAAAAGCTAAAAGATAATGTTGATGTGAAGCACAATGCCTCGCCAGCAGCCGCTAAGCAGCCCATTTTACCCTAGTTTCAAAGAGTAGAATCTCTCAAAGAGCTGCACAAGAGCGTGTACCAGGAAGAGGATTTTCAGGAAAAAAAAAGTTAAATCTTTTGTTCTTCACTCCTAATTCTTTTCACTTTTGTCATTATCGGGAATCAATGGGTGATGGTGGGGGGGGGGGGGGGGGGGGGGACGTGGGGTGCAAATGTAGAGATAGCAAGTAAAAATTCAAACATTAGTAAAATTTGCAGGTATAAAGAATAAAACAACGATAACCTAGGCTAGCACATTTAATATGTAAATTAGCATAAGGGAGTTTCTCTGTCCCATTATTTACCTATTATTAATATGAATAAGACATTTTTTATTTGTGACCAAGATTTTTAAGATAAATCCCATGAGTTCCTAATCATTTAGAGGGAGATTCACTTTTAGGGCCTTGGTGGTCGAATTTCTAGAGCAACAAATTTCTAAGAGAGAGAGAGAAAAATAAAAAACCACAGCATACAGGAACATGTAGTCTAGGATCAAAACATTGCACATGCTAACCATTACAAGGGCAGGTCCAGGTATTTTGATGAGGTGGTGGAAGGGGAATGTGTACATTGATGAATCTGTTTTTCATCTTTTAAACTTTCCTCTATTTCTTTGAATTACACACCAGACAAAGGTTGGCAAGAGAGCATTTGCCTTGTTATGAAAGGAACAAACGTTTTGTTGGTTAAGAGTAAAGACTGTTTAGTCCACAGGGAGTTGAACAAACCAAGTAGCAAGGTGAAATGTAATGTAAGTTTCATGGTCAAAATAACAGGAGAAAGTTGCATCTGATCTTTCAGCAGTAACAGTGTCAGTTGTAAAATGCTGTGATACACAGTTACCTTGTAAAAACATCTTCTGGTTTGTAGGGTGAGTCAGTGGGGAAGATGGTCTGGATAGCACTGACCCTCTAGGATCCATCACAGTATGACTGTAGGTTATGTGGTTAAGAGCCATGTTTTAGGAGAAAATGGTAAAATGTGCCCAAGAAACTATGGATGTGTTTCAGGTTTGCTTGGGATGTACATGTATTTATCAGCAGTAAATTTTGCATGGTCCAAAGTACCTTCCATAAACAGAGTGCCCACATTTGAAGCAATTTAAGAACAGAGGTAAATTAAGGGTGCGATTTACTGAGTTTCTTAAGGGTGCCCCCTTTATACAGGTTTTTCTGTAGTAACAAGATGCAGTCGACTAACCAAAGCAAACAAAAAATGTTAAAAGCAAACAGGCCTTTGCAGACATGTTTTAACAATAATGAATTAATTAACCATTTTGCTTCCGAAAGAGCTGAAAATCTAGAATAATGCAATTTAATTATCCTCTGAAATGTAAACATAATAACTACCACATAGTATAGACTGTACCATGTGAAAAACAATGATACTCACAGCAAAGATTCTGCTACTATTGCCAATAAACAAAGTTGACATCTTTTTTTAACTCTTGTTTTACAAAGCTATGGTGGGTTTCATGTAATATAAGACCAATCAAATCCAACAAAATGCAAGATTTCATTTCCCGCAATCTTAAACAGAACCTCGAAAATGCATGTGTTCACCTTCACATCAGCTTGGCATTTAATTGCTTCTGCAATTGTAGAAAACATGTCAAAATGATTTGGAAAACTTTGTGGATTGGCTTAAGTACAACAAATTTCACTGTAAGAGGTTTAATCTGAATTCTGAATGGTAAAACCATACGATTTTCTCTACAAACTCAACTTGAAACCTAAATACATCTATTGATGATGGACTCTGGAAGCAAAAGAGTTACATTTCTAAAAAGTAGAGAGACAATCTCTCCAAGACCTAGTTCAAGATTTCTAATTCCCATTACAAACCCTAGTTACTTTTCATTGCATGTTAATGGCCAGACTAATAGACCTCATCTGCTTTGGCTTATCGTCTTATTTCAGATTACAAGATGGTACTCTACACTGTAGGGAGCTGCCTCTTTGAAAATTAATCAAAGTTACACGCAAGCTTGAATGCATGTCCTATTTTAAAGGACGAAGTAAGTAATCTTTATGAGAATTTAATGTGATTTGTGATGGGCAATAAGCATGCAAAGTAAATCAGGTCTATTGCCATCACAACTGTTGTTAACGCCTCTATTATTATCTCAAGTCTTTTTTATTTCTGACATCTAAGTACCTTGCAGCTCTATGACTTGTCAGACAATCCATGGCAATCATCTTGCTTTACAGAGCAAAGTGATATCCGAAACATATCCTGGTCCACAGCAAAAGCAGAGTTTCAGATTATGAATATTGCTCTATTTTTGTTAAAAAATGTCTTGGGTTGGAAATAAGAATAATAAATAGTTCAAAGACTTTGTTCATTTAGGTCCTGTTAGACGTCCACTACCATCTTTTTATGAACATCCATATTACCAACAACCTGTAAAAAATTATCAAGAATTACTATTAATTAAGGGAGCATTGCAGGGGTGGAATAAAGGGAGCCCCAACGTTTGACGACAGGGAAGCCTCTTATGTTAGCAAAACTCCATTTTTTCAATAATAAAACTCCCTGTACACAGATCCCGACATTTAACTAATGTTCTCATAATGCAAATTTACTAAAATTCTGTTATTACTTTGATTTTAAAATAATTGTTGCTCATATGCTTTGAGATTTCCTATAATCATTCTTCTAAGTTTCTTGAAGCATTTTTGCTGTCTGAAAAAATTATTACGCATATATGTACAGGGTGATGCAAATAACAAATGTATGTATGTACATGTAGAGTATATACATACATCTGATTACCTGAAAAGCATTTGCAACATTGAAGCATTACTGTAGGAATGTGACTAGTAAAGTTATAGCTAAAGGGTGCTGGTTTGCACTCTTTATGTAAGTATTTAGGTGTGTTCCATAAACAATATTCTACATCTGTGGGAAAATTTAGTGGAGTTAAACTTACAGCACAAAATTCACTAAAAGAGATTTTTCCATCGCCATCCTTGTCCGCATTTATTACTGTCTTATCCACAATTTGTTGAAGTTGTGTTTCTTTGAGGTTGTTTCCTACCATCATCTTAAGAACTTGGAAGAGTTCTCCATTTGATATGAAGCCATCATTATCCATATCATATATCCTAAAGGCAACTAAAAACATAATAATAATAACAATCTTTTAATAGGATGCTCCATCACAAGAGTGGTTTACATAGAGGTCCTAATTACGAGATGTATATTATATAATACAATTAAAATATAAAAAGGTTAAGCTAAAATCGATATATATAAAAATAAAAAAAAAAAAAAAAAAAAAAAAAATTCAAGCTAAAATCCAGTTACAGAAATAATTAAAACATACACACTACAAGTACTCAATTATAAAAAGCAGAAAAAAGACACTTCTTAAAAATTGGAAAACTTGCTGAGTTTCTTACAGTTCTCTCTAATTCATTAAAGTCTTTGAAACAGTGGTACCGCGAACGTTGTTTTCCCCAATTATATTTAATTTTGGGGAGCTTGATAGTATCGTTATTGCGCGTATTGTAGGAATGTATATCACTCTTTCTTACAATGTCCAAAGAATGATTAAGTTGGCCATTAATACACTTGTATGCATATATACATCGATGACATTTCCTACGTTCTTCAAGATTCAGCCATCTCAAGACAATCAATGCATCGGTGGATGAGGAGTGAGGTGATCTATCTAATATCAACTTAGCTGCTTTGTTTTGGAGAATTTGCAATTCCTTCATAAGTGAGACATTGTCCTTGTCACCCCAGACTAAATCAGCATAATCAAAAATAGGTAGCACTAAGCTATTATAAAAAAGTAACCGGGCATCATAAGGTAAATAATACTTAATCCTACGTAGAAGACCAAGGTTTTTATTAACCTTACATGAAATATACTCAATATGGTCGGACCATGTGAAAGTTGAAGACAACATAACTCCCAAATATTTAAAACTACTTACAGAATTTATATCAGTGTCAAAAATAGATAACGTGAAAGAGGAAATACCAACAAGTTTCCTATTACTGCCTATAATCATGGATTTCGTCTTAGTAAGATTTAAAGTTAACTTATTTCCATGTAACCACTGGGCAACTTTCAAGAGATCATCATTTAGTGCCTCTTCTAACAGGTGTGGCTCTTTAGCAAAGTAGTACAGGACCGTGTCATCAGCATACAAAGTCACTTCGCAATTCTTTATAACCAGCGGAAGGTCATTAATATAAACCAAGAAGAGAAGCGGTCCTAGAATGCTCCCCTGTGGTACCCCAAAGGTCATCGGGAGAGGGTCAGACACAGCATCGCTACAGGCAGTCCGCTGTTTACGATGATTCAGGTAAGACTTGAACCACTGTAGAGTGCTGGGCGAGACATTGATAGCCGACAATTTAGATAGCAAGATCGTATGGTCAACGGTATCGAATGCCTTGGTCAGATCTAGGAACACTGCACCGCACAGTTCTCCACTCTCCAAATGCAATAGGACCTCATCTGCAAAACTGGTGAGAGCCGATGTTGTAGACAGTTTGGGACGGAAGCCAAATTGTTTGCTTGAAAGGAGATTATTTGAATTCAGAAAGTCATAGAATTGGGAATGGACGACTTTTTCCAGAATTTTACTCATTGTTGGCAGAATAGAAATTGGGCGATAATTTGACGCATCTCTCCTATCTCCAGTTTTGAAAAGTGCAGCCACTTTCGAGCATTTCCATATTTCAGGAAAATTGCCAGTGCGAATAGAGAGATTCAGTAACTTGGTGATCGAGGGACAAATAGCACGCGCGCCATACTTTAAAAGTCTCGCACTGATGTTGTCCAAGCCAATAGCTTTATTTGTCTTTAAAGAAAGCAGATGCTTGAGTACTGTTTTCTCATCAACTTCGTCAAGCGAGAAAGACTGTAGCATCGTGGCCGATCTGACTGGGAACATAGCAGCAGCTGATATTTTATTTGCAAGACTTCTGCCAATGGATGAGAAATAACAGTTGAGCACGGATGCAATAGAGGCTGGGGTGGTGTGTTCAACACCATCAACTACGATACATTGTGGGCTCGAGGATTTAGTCTTGCGTGAAGACACCTCATTCACCGCCTTCCAGATCTTTCCTGAATCCCCTTTAGCCTCTAAAATCAAGTCACAATAATACTTGGATTTTGCTGCCTTGACTTCACGATTGACCCTATTTCTTAACTTTCTATAGCGAGCCCAGTGAAAAGCAGAATTGGTTTTCACGGCTTTACGATGGTGAAAATCACGATCCTTCATCACCTCACTGATTGTATCATTCAACCACGGGAGCGGAACACCTCGTATTCTTCGCCTTTTCACGGGCGCATGCAGGTCAGCTATTTCAGAAAACAAGTGATTCCAAATAAACACGGCGTCGTCGATGTCTTCCTCGTTTTCAATGATGTGCCATGGGACGTTATTCAAGTCCGCTAGGAAGGTGTTCGCATCAAAGTTTTTATAAGAGCGGTATTCAATTGTCTTCGGTGGTGCCTTAATTACACCTGCTTTTAAAACACAATAGACGAGGTAGTGATCACTCAGCGAAACAGGAACAACACCGGAGTCATTGATGCGGTGATCATTGTTCACTAAAATCACGTCAAGCAAGGATTGACAGGTTTCCGTCACTCGGGTGGCCTCAGTAATGAGTTGCGTAAGATCGTGTGAAGTTGCAAATTTTTTAAGCTCTTGTTTTTCTTTCTTTCTTGAAAATGGCAGCATATTTGCATTTAGGTCGCCAAGAAGCACGAAATCACATTTTTCCAGGTTAACTTTCGTCATAGATATCTCCAAGTTTGAAATAAAGTTCGCAAAGTCAAAACCGGGGGCTCTATATGCACAACAAATCAATACTGGGCGACATTTAGTGCGCGATAGCTCAATCCATAGACATTCATTTGCGGCTGAGTAAAGATCATTCCTAACACGAAACGGCAAGCCTTCCTTTACATAGATTGCTACTCCACCAAAACCTTCTTTGGCTCCAGACCTATCCAGGCGAATGCAATTATATCCTGGAATAATAACATGAGAGTCTTCATAGCAGTCATCCAGCCAAGTCTCACTGAGTGTAAGAATATCGATCGTTCTGTTATCCAAACCCTCCAGGCGCAGCGAGTCTGATTTGTTCCTCAAGCTTCGAATATTTAGATGAGCAAGCCTCAATCCTCGTGAACTCCTAACATCCTCCAAACTCCTATATCCAGGGTTGAGTTCAACATCTCCGGCAAGCGCTATTAGAGCCAAGGCTAGAGAGCCATGAAGTATAAGCTTGCACGTAATAAAGCCTTTCTGGAAAGCTCCGACTGCTTGGTGTTTTGCTGGACGCCGTGCCAGAGAGTGAAAAGATTGAATTTTAATCCTGCAAGCTTCTTGGGAAGCAAAATATAGGTTGCTACTATTGCTTAGTGGCTTCGTTGATGATTTGTTTTGTTTTATGCCATTCAAGATAAGAAACAGGCAGAGCAGGAGGCCAAAATTAACGGACAACGTGGTAACGCGTCCAGCCATCTTGGTACGATAATTACAAAATTGTCCAGCCATCTTCAGTACGATAATTACAAAAAACTCTCTACAAGACAGACAACACCATTGCAACTGGCACAAAGTTATAGGGTTCAAGAAGTATCCCCCAGTCCTAAACTGTTTTGAGATTTCTTTTGAGGAGGCAGTGTGGCCAAGTGGTCAGTGCATTGGACTCACAATACGCTGGTCCCGGGTTTGATTCCCGCTCTGGCCACTTGCTGGATTTGTTCTTGGCCGTCCCGAGTTCAAATCCTCAGCCATGCTTGTAAATAGCCAACTGGTTCGCCTTCTACCAGTTGGGATTATTAAACATTTTATGTTCTATTTGAATTATTGTTTTATTATCCCTGAAAATCCCCATAAGGGTAGTGGATAATGAAGTATTTATTTATTTATTTATTTATTTATGATTAGCACCTAATGATAATATTACACCCCATTTTTGAACCCTCCTATTTCTCCAACTGATTTAGACAAACATTTGAGACTCCACCTACTGCATGGTGCCAATTCAATTCACCAGGAGATGTGATAAATACAGTGTACAATATATTGTACATACAAGGCTGCACTCAAAGAAAACATGTTAGGTTCTCAAAGCTCTGAAAATTTGAAACTCTGGGAAGCCTTCTTTTGCAGCTGTAAGTATTTTCAAAAATTGACATTTCCAAGAAAGTAACCTGAAGGGTCACTGGTAGAGCATAAGTCTTCAATTTATACATAAATTAACTTGCTTGTTTTGTTCAGGTTATACTGTAATAATGCAAATTAGGGTACCTTATTTGACTGCTCTCAGATAATCATTATTGGAGGTCTCAGATAATTACTATAGTCATGGTAGGTTTTAAGGGGATATTAAACATAGTTATAACAAAACCCTCATAAACACTGATGTATTTCTGTATTTTGAACTAAAGTGTACTTACATTTAAGCTTTGATTCTTTGTCACCTTTTACACTGAACTGTGAAACTCCTTCTATAAATTCTACAGACAGCAATAAACAACCATCAATTTTGTACATAGGCTACTTTCATGATTAATAAAACATTATCAGAAAGTTCAGTAAAAAAAATCACTTAAAATAATGTCTACTTTTGAACAAAATTTAAACCTAAAAACAAGTTTGAGAAGTTCTTTAAAAAAGACAAATTTAATGTAGTTCCTTTTGCAAGAAATTTTTTTGCTGATTTTATGTGAACATCTACATGTACGATCTTGAACAATGGTTTATTTTATACAACACACTCATGTTTTGAAGCAACTCCCCATCATTACCCTTGAGAGCTAGGGCTAAACTTCATTTAATGAAAGTTTATTATCTACATGCATTTGTACAATAAAGCTTAGACTGATAGACTCTACCCAAAAGCAAGGTCAGAGACAGCAAAAAAAATACTAAAAAAAATAAATAATTATGCAGGTGCCAGGTAACAGACTACAGTAGGTCATTAGACAACCTCTGTTTGAAAGGAAATGTGAATATTTATCTGAGTGTGAATATGAAATTTCAGATCTCTGTAGCTTTTAATACATGCCATGTACTTTACATGCATGTAGTCCAGAAAAGCTTAATACATGTGTTCAACTGTAAAATTATATGTTATTCCTCTCCATTTCATGTGCATACAGTAATTTAATGCAAAATGCCTTGACAAGGAGTAACATATATATTTACTGTTCAATATTCCTGTTATTTGAAAAGTCATAAAAATACACTGTGTGATATCTTTAGGTATTACTAGACAAAATAAAACTCTTGCCGGAGGCACAGCATGACTGCGTAAAATTACATTTTACATCTACAAACAAAACATCAATGCATTTCCTTGACAAACAGTATAAAAAAACCAGATGGTTGGCTCTTGCATTTTATTTTATGCAGAAAACTAATAAAACTCGATCTGCCTGTCAATGAAATAAGTTGCATATAAATGCTGAGAAAAGAGGACACAGAAAATTAATCAAAATTGTCCAATTAACAACAACAGCAGGGACCAGAAATATTGCTTTGAGCCTAAAATAAGATATCCCTCCATTGTAAAGCTTTTAATAATTTATAACCAGAAAGGATATCCTGATTATTCTCCACTTGAAAGCATGCCAAGGTGTCAATATAGTTAGGAAATCAAGGTGAATAAATAAAGAAAACCTACTGACTTTGTACTATTATTTTTTCATGCAAATTTGTCGTTTAATCATTACTCTGTAGCATGAAGAATCAACCATAGTAACGCTTTGAAACATATTTGACAACATTTTGCTTCAATCTTTTTCCATCCTTTGTGTAAGTGGCAGGAGGCAAATTAAGTAAATAGCTTCAGAACAGTAACTTTGCCTTTGAAAATAGAACATGGATTTTCATGTAAAGACAGTACTTTTTTTGTGATCTGTTCAAAATATTGTAGCATGATCTCAGTGTTGATTTAGTAGTCCCGCAAAAGGTTTCAAAAAGTGACCAATATTGAGAAGATTGTTAGGCAGCAAACTAATGAGGAAAACGAATTAATTTCTTGGATCACTCACTATGGTGAGGGGTTTACACAAAATTCTTGAAAGTAGTTAGGGATCAGTTTGGTTAATGTATTTCTGAGTGCTTTGTGGTTGGATAGAAATATCTTACATAACAACAGGTTATTTCAATGCACCACACCAAAATTAGGTTTGCAATAATAAATAACAATAAATGAATTAAATTACATTAAAATTAATAGAAATAATAACAAATAAATAAAAATATAAATTAAGTAATAATTAAAGTAAGCTGACTAATTTCACAAATTAACTATGAGACTAAATTAAAAAAATGTAAATAAAAATAATTAACATCTGTAGTCATTTTGTGATGAGAAATGCAGTGACCTATGTTGGTATGAGTCCAAGATTTTTTTGAAAGTCTAAAGATTAGTATAGCCAGACTCTAAAAACAGATGAGGTAACTGTAGCGTAACATAAAGAGTAGAAGTGAAGTCTGTGTGTGTGCCGGCAAGCATTAATATTATGCTTTTAATCTAAGACACTTAAACTGTTCTCTCCAATATAATTGCTACAACAGACAGCACTGTTAATAGAGTCAGTACAGGGCTATCTACAAGGCTTCTGTTTAAAATCAGATGCTGAAATGCATACGCTGTACCACAGAGAACAAGGGTGACTAAAAATCCAGAGGCCCTCTTGTAGGGGTTGGGGGGGGGGGGGGGGGGGGAGTGGGATATGTAAGTCCCTGGCCTGAATTTCGAATACAGTCATGTTGTATTTTGAGGAGTAAGCCATGTCCATGTTTGAAGGCCAAGTCACCCGTCGGAATTTTACCCTAAATGGGTCTTAATACAGGGGACCTCAGACCTGACAAACCAGAGACTTGATTGCGGTGTCTTAACATTCAAGTCATTCATACTTTGAAATGTGAAAATTGAGTTTCAAGGATTGAGTCGAGACTATCAACATATATTTGAGTGGTATTGCAATCAACTTAAAAACAAATTTCTAACAATCTTGCTTTTTTTGCTCCTCTGGATCGAAAACCTTTCTGATTGTTTTTATTTAGATGGCCAAGGTATCCCGCTCTGTACACTTTTCAACATTTGCTGGACAGAAGCAGCAATATGTTATTAAAATTTTCTTTTAATCAATGCATTTCAAACCATATGCACTGCTGCTCTGGTTAAAAGTGTTTAAGTGCTATGCTGACAGAGGGAATGTACATCTTAAAATAGTTTTCAAGCTGACTTCAATGTAAACTAAACCCCTCAACATTTCCTAAAAGCAGAATTTTGCACACTACTTGGATCAACTACCTGTAAAGCTCTCTTTCAAAAATACTGTACAACAAAAGCATCTCTAGCAACTTCTAACATCTGCCAAAAAAGTCACTTACAATAAAAAATTTTTCAACTTTTTCTTGAGGCA
This sequence comes from Porites lutea, assembly GCF_958299795.1. Classification (NCBI taxonomy): domain Eukaryota; kingdom Metazoa; phylum Cnidaria; class Anthozoa; order Scleractinia; family Poritidae; genus Porites; species Porites lutea. The sequence continues at coordinate 716,112 of NC_133207.1, read as the reverse complement.
ATAAAACATTAATTCGCCTTGGGGAGCTAATCACCAAAAATTTGTGAATGTTGTATACTGTATTTCAATATGTTATTCCGCATCTTCCAAAGTGTCACATGCTGCACGAATAACAATTCACCATGTACCATTTTAAAGGTTAAATAACATAATGTACTTTCAACACATTTGAACTAAGGCTTACAGCTGTCAAAATTCAAATTCGGTTGCATGCACTAAAATATCCTGTGAGGTTCAATTTCCCTTCCTCTAATTATAGCACTACAAAAGCGCCTACGTGGAGAGAAAAATTCTGCTCTCTTAGAACTGCTCTGAAATCAACTGGTTCCTGAACGATTCTAGCATGTCCACAAAATGCAAATTATCAACAAGTAAACAACACTAATCACGATACTACGCCATTTTTTGAGCCGCACACAAAGTTACAAGAATAACTTTGACCGACTTTTCAAGCACGAATAAAGTAAATGTTGAGAAATTATGATATTCTTGGACTGAGCAAATAGCCGATGACAACACCTGTTCTTGGTAAAAGCTGCACTCATACTAAGGTCACACACACAGGCCAAATCCAGAAGGGCTGGACTATCATAATTGGAAACCAATTTCTCTTCAATTAGAATAAACCCTAGAATTTGTTCTTCCAAAATCCGTTTGGGAACAGGTGAACCCGGCAAGGGTAGTTAAAAATTGTTTTCGCCATGAACAAAGAAAATTTTTAATTTGTCCTTGTTGTTGCAAATGATATATAATGTAGCTCTCTCTCCGTTAATCAGTTAAAAGAATAAGAAAAACGATTTCTTATGCATAACAAACGGATCCGGTAGAAAAACTGACAAGCTAAACTCAGTTTCAAAGTTGGTGGGGTGTTTTGTTTGATGGTAGATAACGTGACATATTTTCAATTAGGCGTTTAAAGCACAGGATCGCAGTAATTGGAGTAACCATTTTTAAAACGGCGAAAAGAATTTAGGGCTTTAGTAAGCCCTTCCAATGAGTACTGAATTGTCAAGAGGGAAAGATGCTGAAAGAAGTATCGATCTGCTGCATAATCGCAAACCAAAATAGGCGCGAAATTATGCCGCATATTTTCATGATGCCTGATCAGTCCATTGATAGATGCAATATTCAATAATAAAACAGTCACAAAGCTATAAATAAAATTCTAACCTTTAAAGTCCACCTCGCCGTTCCCATCAGTGTCGAAGATATCAATAACTCTTTGAACTAAAGGGTTTTGTTGCAGTTCTGGAAGCGACATGAACTCCTCAACGGAAAGAGCGCCCGATTTGTCCAGATCGAGTTTTCGAAAGCGCTTCCCGAGTCGCCGGATTTCATCGGCGTCGACTACAATTTAAGTAAATAAAAAATGACCAACGTTATTAGCACGCCTGTTTGGAAAATAAGCAGTGACTGATAATGTAGAAATCGCAAATTTGAAACAGCAGAAACGAAACAGATAGTAAACTTACAATGTGTTACCATATCTCCCGGTAGAGATGCTTCATTTCCCTGAAACGCGAGAAGAAATAGTCAAGATAAAAAACTCGAGTACGTCTGCACAATGTTTGTATCTGAGCTAGCGATGACATAGTGATAAAATTCGGAGAACAAGCTGGCGTATGTGCAAATAACTGTTGTTCGAGAAGCGTTCACTTCGAATAATTATTGGGTCCAAGTATAAACATTAAACATTTGGAAGCCAAGTTCAAATGAACGGTGGCTGTGAAAGCGGATTTCCACGGCTTAAACATTACAACAACGCTAAGCAATTCGACACAAGCGAAATCACAACAACGCCGCTGCAAATGTCAACAACAACCCAACAGTTCTTAAACCAGAATATTTATCTGCTTTGCCTCAGCAACAAACTGAAAAGCTTTGTAATTGAACGACGCTTGTGTCGAGGAGACAACATCGAGCGATCTACGAGAACTGTGGCCGTGGAAAGGCTGAAAATCGTAACAAACTCGGGTTAATTGTGAAGAAAGGAGTACATACCATTTTCAGTGAGTTATTTGAGCCTCCTAAGTAGCTTTTAAGTTTTCAAATGCAGCGATCAAAACTTCTATAGGTAGGTTAGTTACTTCGAAGAGGCACCCAAATGAAAAAGTAGCGCCCAGTCCTCGTCCACAGGCTTCCTTTTTACATCCGGGACACTGTGTACGCAAATTCTTTCCCAGTCCTCTAAAGAAAAAAAGAATCTCAGCCTTGGATTTTGTGTTCAATGGCGATTTCACACGCGTCAAGGTGAGCAAATTTTTATTTTTTTCTTGATATTCTTTTGTTAATTTCCTTATTTTCATCATAGTTTTCCACTGTTGAAATATTTGGCAACATTATTCAAACATTTGGTCGCCAATTTCCCGCTAGGTTGCAATCCCACTTGATTCCGACACGTGTCTCTCGTTTTCTAAAATAAATTTTGACAAACCGGCTCTCGAAGCTCAAGCACTAGCTCTGATTTCTCCTGTTTCTCTTTCGTTCTCCCAGATCTGATTACGGTTATCAGTAGATTGTACCAACTCTCTGCACTGGTACTGAATCAGCTTCTCTACATAATTAACCGTTAAATCCAAGTTATGTAAACTGAAGAGCTTATAATGCACCACTTGAGGACTAGGTCGTATGGCTCTCGTGTTTTTACAGTGGACGGTCGTAAAATGATCTGACATCAATAGGCATTGTGCCAGGACTTTTCTCTTACTAAGCTTTTTTTTTTAACTTTTAGCGGGGTCTTTCCTCTGCTTCTTCTTTGGATAACTGCTGGAGTAGATGCAGTGGATAAAAATAACTTCAAGAAATGTGAAGATAGTAGTTTTTGCCGGTGAGATAAGTAGTTGTTTTAAACAATCATATACACAGGGTCCCCACATCCCTTCCAAAAATTCCTTCTCGAAAACTATTAGGCATTTTCACACTTCACCACGGACTGGACCTTGGAGCGGAGCCTTCCCTAATAAAACTTTGTTGAGTAAGCCCCCCTGACCCTGGCACAGTTTGTTGGTGAACACAGGACATGCAATACCCAAAGGTTTATTTTTTGGCCATCTATCATTTCTAACCCTGCCCTCCCCCAGGTGGGCTTGCCCTTTGGGTATGATGTTGCTGAAGTTTACTAGCCTGTAGAAGTCATGCAGGCCTACCAACCCCCCTTTTTCATTTACCCCATTTTAACTTGATAAATGTTGCCTACACATCGAACAACTCACTAAAACATGCTAGCCTGAGGGGTTCCTCTGGTGTCCTTGGGCCATCAGACAGCAAATTTGTGACACCCTAACTGGCTGAGGTTAGACTTCTAAGGAAAAGGGGTGACTGGTAAGGTCATTACTTGAGACTATTGCTTCAGCTTTGCTTTTTTATTGGAAATACAGTCAATTTTCTCTAAGATGGACACCTTTGGGACCAGCAATAACTGTCTGTCTAAGAGTGAGGTCCATCTTATAAAGAGTAAAATAGAGAGAGTAAAGAAAGGCAGGGACCAACTCTAGGGGTCTGTTTTACAGTGGTGTCCATCTTATAAAGAGTAAAATAGAAGGAGTAAAGAAAGGCAGGGACCAACTCTTGGGGTCAGTTATTTAACCAAAGTATAACTTAGACGGCAGTTTAGTAAATCTTTGGACTTCAAGATCTCTTCCTTCCTGGTTAATTTAAAGAAGATAAATGCTTCTCTAGTCCATTCTGTTCACAAAGCATTTGGCAAACTGAAAATAGCTTAGAACGCAGTTTTGTTTAACACTGGCTAAACTCTGTTTCTTTCTTCTTTTTCTTTACAGTAATAATAGAGCAATTCAACCAGGAGATTCACCATATTTAGTAGTCAAGGATTCCATTGCATTTACAGAGTCTTCCTTTGATGTTCATTTACTAAACAAGAAATCAAATGTATTGCTTAACCTTAAACTTCAAACTTTACAAAAGAACACTGCTAGATTTAGAATAACTGAGGTGAATCCAATTAGACCAAGATATGAGGTCAAGGATGTCTTAATCAAAGAACCAGTAACTATAAGGTGAGGATTAATCTATATGCATTATAATTGACCAAGCTTGAGATCAGGATAGCTGGATATTGGCCAAGCTTGTTTTTGCATTTTTTATTTTGGTCAATAAAAACGCAAAAAAAAGATCAAGGCCAATATTCAGCCATCTTGACTGAAGCTTAGGTTTATTATATGGCCTTAAAGAAAACTTTTACTTACAGGACCAACGCGGGAAATCCCAAGCAGGCAAGATGAGCCTGCTCTGGTAGCCAATCAGAATGCAGGATTAACTTCATCTTGCCTGGTCACGGATTCAGCCATATAATATTTACATATATTCCATTCATGTATGTTCAATCCCCTTAATCCCAATCTCCTTCAAGTCCCGAAAGTGATCAAAACCAGTTTTCTACTAATGATAACCAAGGAAAAAAGTTATGAGAAGTAAGAAGATAAACACCTTAAGGAAAATGCTTTGACCTCTTGTCAAATTTTCAACCAATTCTTTAAGGAAATGTATAGAAATATCTTGAGTGAATTTGTATGTGGATATCGCTGTGTAAAGGGTCAAAACTAGAGCAATGGTGTAGAACAAGACTGATATAACTAATTTCTAATATTTTTTTACTTTATTATTTCCCAGCTATCAAAAGCTTAAACAAGATGATGAAAGTCTTCACATTGGTTTTAATAATAACAGTGTTATATTGACATATGAGCCTTTTCGTCTTGATTTCTTGGTTGACAATGAAGTGGCAGTTTCGGTGAACTCAAGAGGCCTTATGAACTTTGAAGAGTACAGAGAAAAAAGGTAAGTTGTTAAAGCAGTAGTATGATATTTTATTAGCTCAAGTTGAGCAAGCCCTTCAATATACAGTACTGGTATATGAACATTATCTTCTGCCCTTGATATACATTTCTTTTTTCTTTATCCACAAATCAATGCCTTTTGTTTGATAATGCTCGCCAAAATGTTAACCATGGATGCTAACCTAGCAACATTAATAGAGAATTTTCACTCATGTGGCCAGCTTCTATGCAAATTTATTGGAACAAAAGAAAGCATATACACAAGAAAAGAGCCCCCATTCTAGTTACTCTATTGAAAATGCAACCCCATTATATATCTAGTCATGAAAATGTGACCCCGCTCATCCAGCAGCATATCCCCTTTAGCCCATTACTAAGAAGTACCTCCACCCCTGGAGTTAAACCAAGGATAAAATTGAACCTTGTGCATTCGCTAGCCTACAGTAGAAGTCCCCAGACCTTGCAGCAGCTCATCTCCATAGTGTAGGTATCAACAAAATGTTTTCATAATTTTTAAACCAGAAAAGTTCCAGTTCGCAAGGACTCAGAAGATGAAGGGAATCCTCCAGGCGAAAATGAAGAGGAAAAGTCCGAAAATGAGCCCAAGCCGGTAAGAATAACGAAATGAAGCAACCAGGAAACTGGAATCTTAAGTAATGTCATTACCTAAATTGTCCACACTGACTGTCCTTTAGAAAGGAGAAATTCTTTTCTTTGACCTTTGTGTTTGATTTAACAGTGATATTGTAAGGAAAAACAAGATGCTGATCACTTAAAGGATTTCCCATTTTGATAGTGATTTGGCAATTATATGTATATGTTACAGGTCAAAAATAAATTCAGGTTAAAATTTTTCAACCTAGCTAGGTTGATTCTCAATTTTCTTTGTTGTCTAACCCTAATTCATTAATAGGTAGGGCTCGGAGACAAAAGAAATTGAGAACCAACCTAGGTTAAAAGATTTTTTTACCTGAATACAATTTTGACCTGTAACATATAAATAATTAGTAGAGGTGTGACCATTCTCTCTTTTGCCCCTTAACAGAGGTAATGGTGCTCTTTACAAACAAATGCCCATTACTCTTATGATTATCAAACAGAGGGCTATGTTTTAACTTGTAAGACTTGGCCCTGATGACTTGTTGTTCTGTTTGTTTAGGAGGACAGTGAAGAAAAAAAAGTGGAAGAAGTAATGGAAGAGGAAAACTGGGAAGAGAACTTCAAGGAGCACCGAGATACAAGACCACGAGGTTACTTTTAGTCTGAATCCAGTGTAGGTGAATCAGTAACCAAGATTCGAGCAAGCTCTCCATTTGGGGGGAGTCACGTGCAGTCACAAAAGAACTGCTTGCAAAAGGAAATCCGAGTGTGAGGGTTCGGGAAAGAAAGTTCCTCTGCCCCTTGCTGCTTTGTTGCGTGCTCACACATTCTCTCGCAGCTCCCTTCGTTTGCCACAATATGAGAGCTGGCTTGCAGGCTCTCAGTAACCTTTTACAATGCTAATAGTTCCAGGAAGTAAGCACTACTACAAGTAGAAAAATTTACAGGTGACAGGGTTCAAAAAAAAGTTCTGTCTGGTAGTCCGGGACTAGTAGATTTTCTTGCTGGGCAAGTAACTTTAAAGCAGCTACTTGCCCATTGGACAAGGGTCCAGGTAAGTCATCCTCCAACAAAATCATTAACTAAGATGAGCAAGAAGCGGCCCAGGCAAGCAAAATGTGAGAGCAGCTTGCCCAGCAGCTTGCCTAAAGGACAAGCTGGAATTGAAGTTTTTATTAAGACCTGTTACTGTTTGAAAAGTGAATTGCTGCGTTCTTTTACGGAAATTTGTTGAAAGTCACTGTTTTGTTCATTAACACAAAATGATGTGGTTGTAATGATTTTGATTTAATGTTTTTTAAGGTCCCTGCTCTGTTGGTTTGGACATTTCTTTCCTTGGTGTCGAGCATGTGTATGGAATCCCAGAACATGCTGACAGCTTAGCCCTCAAGACTACTGTGTAAGTACTCAAAATTCTTGACAACTTTAAGAGGAGAGTATATGTGTTTAATTTTAGTTTTTAAGTGGGTGTTCATTTAGTGGTAAATTTGCTGGTGTTAAGACCTGAAAGTTGGTTACAGTAGAAGCTCTCTTAGTGGACACTCTCGTAAGTGGACAGCTCTACCCAAGGCTGCCTTCACAAAAGCCCATTTTTCTCAACTCCCATACAAACTCTTTATTTTTACATTGCCATCAGTGACTGGCTCTAGTTACGGACACCCTTTTCGTGTCTCGAGGGTGTCCGCTTACGAGTTCTACCATATTTGAACCCATCCATGTGTTTACACATGTACCTTCCCCTGCATTCACTTCCAGCCCAATGTACACTATATTAAATAAATATGGGTAACAGGGGCGTATTGGTGGGTGTTAAGCTCTGAATGGTCCAGCATTTCTTATGTCCATCTTCAGAGTATGTAGATCTCCTTGACTCAATGAAGTCAATAAATAAACAAACTCACTGATTATATTAGGTATTTTTTCATTTGCTTTTTGCCGAAAGGATGGATTAACGTTTATAGGTAGAATACAAATTGTGCAGTATTACTACAGAGTAGATGAATTTACCACGAGAAATAGAAAAAAAGAAAGTTTGAAACAGGTCAGGTTTAAAAAGAATGGTGAGGAGGCCACCAGAAACTTGAGGGAGGGAGGTCTCCTCTTATACTGTTAAAGACAGGAGTATATTTTTTGGTTTTGAATTAATTTTCTTTTCTTCAGTGGTTCAGAGCCATACCGCTTGTATAACTTGGATGTGTTTGAGTATGAGCTGGACTCAAGAATGGCTCTTTATGGAAGCATTCCTGTCATGATTGCACATAGGTTAGTGAAAATTAGTGAGAAAAAGCATTTATTTTATTTTTAACTTTGTGTTATTTCCTCGGCATGGGCCTTAATACAACTGGTCATTAGTGCAACTGCAGCGAGGCTTCGTTAGGGTAAAATTCCGACAAGTAATATGGGCTTGAGATTGCGACATAAGACAGCTGAAATGGCAACAAAAAACATGAAAATAGGTTAAAACTGAGACAGTGATGAGTAAAACTGCAAATACAATAGCAAAATACTAACAATACAATACACAAAACAACTGCTTTTGAAATTCAGATTAGAGACATACCTACCCTTCCCCCTCCCCCCCCCCCCCCCTGCTCAATAAGGCCTCTGTAATTAGTGAAGAGCAAGGGTGTCGCAGTGGTGAGAGAACTCGCCTCCCACCAATTTGGCTCGGGTTCAAATCCCGGCGTTAAGTTGACACCATATGTGGGTTGAGTTTGTTGTTGGTTCTCTCCTTTGCTCCAAGAGGTTTTTCTCCGGGGACTCTGGTTTTCCCCTCTCCACAAAATTCAACATATCCAAATTCCAATTTGATCTGGAACACACAGACAATAAGTTTCAATAAGTTCTTATGAACTCCTAAGGTCAGCTCTGAAGTTGCCTGGGTTATCAGATCCCTTTAGAGCATATTTTAGGGGTTCTTTACTTTCAGAATATCAGCGGTGAACCTAGAGTGAAAGCTAAAATAACATGACATAGTTCTTGAATATGTTGTGTCTTGCCCTTGTTGTTACCCATTACCAGCATTTTAAGGATGTGCATTTAATATTTTACGTTTGCTCATCAGTTTTTTTCTTGGTTATTTATTTACAGTGCTGCCAGAACTGTGGGTGTTTTCTGGATGAATGCAGCTGAAACCTGGGTGGACATCAGTTCATCAAATGCAAGGAAGGTAACCTCAGAATCATCTAATAATAATAATGTTTTTTGTGCCTTATATCTCCAGTATGTTGTTATTAAAAAATTGTAAATAATTAGACATTTGAAGGAGTGCCCTTGCTTATGAGGTCTATCCAAACACATTGATGGAATTCTTAACTATTAAAATTAATTAACTAAGTACTGAATTATTAGATTTCTATACTGGATATTGTGATTTTTATGAAGTTCATGACTTTATAATGTGTGAATATTGAATAATTTATAGCGTATAATGTTAAGCCTTCAGATATAAGTTTTCCTTTTCTGTGTTAAACTTTTCCTCTTCTTATAAAAACAATATAATAGATAAGTAATGTAATAAATAATTAATCTATAATATTGAAATGATCTTATTTTATTAGTTTCCATAAGTTTAATCTTGAGGTAATTTGAAACCAGTGAAGGCAATTAAATTTTGCTTGTTCTGTGGCATATATTGCAATATTAATTATTTTCTTTGAAATAGTTTTTCTTATACTAAAAGACAGAGGAAACAACTGAACCCTTAACGATTTATTTCTGTTCATAGTTAGAAAGTACTGTTATAACTTTACAAGTTAATTTGAATTTCAATTAAGAGGGTAATGACAAATGCTCTATAAAACTTATATAAAATTTATTATAACTTGTCATCAATTCAGTAAGTGATAAGTTTCTTTTTAACTGGTGCTAAAGAATTGAAAAAATAACACTGAAGTACTTGTTGTAAGCTGTTATAACAGCATTTACCACCAGGAAAACTAAACTGATCAATTTTGCAATTGACTGCTTGAAGAATAAACTGAAAGTAAACTATAATAGAAAAATCAAATGCTTCTTACTCTTGTGGCTTTGAGTTACAAAAGGGAGTAGTTTTGAAACTATCAAATTATAATCATGTGCAATGCTTGATCAAGTATTAGGAAATCAGTGTTTAACTTGCACCAGTCTTGAAATTCTCAAAAACTGATCGAGTGTAAAGCAGCTGTTTCATGAACTTCAGCCAAGTGACGTTTTGTTGTCACACTGTACCGATAAGATGCTGAAGTTCTGGGTCTTTGAACTAAATATTTTTACCGTGGAAAACTCCTGGAATTTCAGCCTCTCTCAGTGGTATAAACCCTGTGATTATAGGCATCTTTTGGCAACACGTTGAACAAAGATTTATCTGTTTATGGAGCATTTGGACATTACCCTCTGGACAGTCAGTGTCACACTGAACTGGTCCGGTACCTTAGTCCTGTTGTGTTCTGCTCTGCTTTTGTTTTTCAGTCCATGTTTAACTCACTGATGTCCTTTTTCAAGGAAAATGAAGAGGTGCCTCAAGTTGAGACTCACTGGATGTCAGAGAGTGGCATCATTGATGTGTTTGTCATGTTAGGTCCAAAACCACATGACGTGTTCCAGGAATATGCTTCATTTACTGGCACCACTGGGCTGCCACCAGTAAGTTTTGCCAGGCTGTCATCTGCTTAGTCTACCACGTGTGCATTTTTTGACTTGTCATGCAACACCCGTCTTTTACGAAGGGATATTGCATGACAAGACTAAGACAGGCTGCTTAGGCAGCTATCATCTACTTTGTTTTCAGAATAATTCTGCTTGTGGCCCGTGTGAAGGATAGTTAAAAGGGGAAAGAGAGCATTGGATGTCATGTCAACTTGAAGGACTAGGACCTTGCTGTAGTATTCCCTCCCTCTCATGCATTACCTGCTATCACTCTTGTCCTTCCCCCTCTTTTTGTTAAATGCCCACCAAGCTGCATACACTTCTCTTTTGGTCAGAGGTCTTTAAGATACAAGTCAATTCAATAAAACCTGAATTTCCCTCATCCATTCTTTTTTATTTTTTTTTCCCACAGATATTTGGAATTGCCTATCATCAAAGCAGATGGAATTACAATGATGAAGATGATGTCAAGAAGTAAGTTTAAGAACTAACTTGATGTTAGAAAATTAATAATACACTTTAAAATTGAGTTCTATGCAATTTTATAGGCCATCTAATTGAAGATACCCTGTCCACAAAGAGGTAGAAGACCATTCCAATCCTTAGATCTTCTGCAAGTAATGATTAAGGTCTTTTGGGGCCCTTTGAATCTCTAATGCTTCTGTATGATGATGATTTTAGACCAGCCAGAGTTGAAAACAAATACATGAAGCTGATACTGAGCACATACCGTGGGTACCAGAGGATTTTTCTTGCATGCGGGAGGATGCATCGGCTGACTGATCTTTGAAGCCACAATTAACAAAACTGTGACAAAAAACAATAAAATAACTGCTTAATTTGTAAGTAGGTGGAGCACGATTGTCCGGGTGATTGTAGTCTTGTCAACAACAGTCTTATTAAGGACTACGATCACGTGGACGATCATGCTCCACCTACTTATGAAACAACTCCTGGGTTCAAACCTTTCACGGCTTAATTTATATTTCAATTATTGTATTACAGTGTGGACAAAGGTTTTGATGAACATGATATTCCATATGACGTGCTGTGGCTGGATATTGAACATACCGATGGCAAGAAGTATATGACTTGGGACAAGCTTAAATTTCCCACTCCTGACCAAATGCAGAAAAATCTTGCTGCAAAGGGTCGTAAGGTTAGGTTTTGTTACAAGTGTTTCTATGTTGATACCTACCTTTCAATGCCTTCCCCCACCCCCTCAAATTTCAGGCAGGTAAATAGGCTCCTTGGGACACACCCCACCCAGATCTGTGGAGTGCACAGCCTTCTTTGACAGTGTTACCGAGCACTCATGTAGTAGAAGACAGAATCTAGGGAAGGTTCAACTTTTAGCATTTAATGAGTGGTCCCATTGGAAAGCAGTTATTTTCTCCTCAATAGTCTAATTTTTTGTGGGAAACAAATCAACAGCGGGTCTCCTGAGAGACCACTCATTAATAGATTTTTATTGAATTGATTTGCCCAAAAGAGAAATCTTTATATCCATCATGAAATCAAAGTAGAGGTGCTGGTGGGGGTTCTCCATTTGATAGCCTATATGTGGAGGCTCTGCGCAGAAGGGGTACCTTTCTTAGGTTTCAGGTATATGAAAGGATGAGGGCTTGGCTAGTTGAAGGATATGAAGGGGTAGGGAAATCTGCCATTGTTGTCTGTGAAAGGACCTGATAGTGCTACCAAGAGCAGGCCACAGCAGGCAGGACACATTTTCATTGTTTCATGAATGTTACCCTGGTAACAGTGAGAGTGTGCTCCCCTGAGAAAAGATTCCAGCTTTAAACCAAAAACCATCCATTTTTGATGTAATTGATGTTCTGATGTATTTCTTTGTCACTGTTTTGGGTTATAGATGGTTACCATTATTGATCCTCACATCAAGCGTGAAGGAGGATATCACATTCACGAGGCAAGTTTAACAACTTAACTCACCGAGCCAAATGTCCTTTTTTAGATAAAGAGACTTAAATGGATAAAACAATTAATGTAAAACCAGATATATACAAACATAACGTATTAAAAAACACAAAAAACTCTAGTGTAAAAAAAACTTTAATCTGTCACTCACGTTTCCCGCTCGCCTCCGTGTGAAAAACAAAGCGCCTGAGCAGAAGGTAGAATGCTGTTTTTTTTTTTAAGTTGAGTATGCACAAAATGCCCAAAAATAGGTTTCTAGCGCCATAACAGACTGTGTTTACACTTTACCAGTCCCATTTTGGACCAGTGTTCCAAACAAAGCCACAGTAAAAGTGTTCAGTATCACAGTAGTTTAATAACCTGGTTTTCAATGCTGCAGGAGGCCTCAAGGCTTGGCTATTACATAAAGAACAAAGATGGTGGAGAATATGACAACTGGTGCTGGCCAGGTAAACTAAACTTTACTTTTTTGAACAATGATAAAAATCAATTCACCGAGGAAAACAGAGTACAATCAAACCTGTATAATATAGACTTGAAATGAGTGATCACACATTGCTAAGCAGACATTTAAAAAAAGCTTCTGATAATATTCTGGCATCTATAGTTTCAACCAGTTGTAGTCATCTCTTACATCGTTCCAACAAGCCAGTTTTCTTGTCTGTATGGTCTCTCACTACAGAGATATCACAATAGTCAACCAAGCACGTTTGTCTGTGACCATAAGTGATTAGTGATCTCTAATTTGTTTCTTTTATTACAAAGAGAAATACATTATTTTCGTACCCTTGATTTACATGTAAAACAGGCATAGGGCAACTCCGAAAAACTCTGTCAGGGTGACGGCTCAAGACATTAAAATGTGCGAGTGGATTACCTTTTTGCTCAATTTATATTCCCTATTTTTTTATAGGAAGTTCATCCTGGATCGATTTTACCAATCCTGAAATTCGCAAGTGGTGGGCTAGCAAGTTTGCCTTGAGTGAGTATCAGGTAATTTGAAAGTTCCTCTGCTTTTTCAATGGCACAATAACCTCTCCCACACCCTCTCTAGTGAAAAATAGACACCATTAACGCGAGGCTCGCATCAACAAAACATGGTGATTTGTGTGAAATTCTCCTCCTACACCTTAGACTGCGTGCAAGCTCTGTCAATTTGAGATAGCCGCAAGATGTCATGCGTGAGTGGTACGGGAAGGTGATGTGTGAGCGAGGGTCAGGGAAAGAAAGGGAGCTCGACCTGGAGTGTTGTGTGTGGTCACTCGGTGGTCGGAAAGCGGAAAAAGTGTATTTCATTTTGTTCGACTGAAAGTACAGACTTCCATTTATAGCGCCTGTCAGATTATTTTGTCCAGTGTAATTAGCAATAACGTAGGAATGCTGGAACGTATAGCCTGTGAACAGGCTATTTTTTTCTCCAAACAGATAGCCTGTTCACAGGCTATGGAACGTACCAGTCAGAAGTGTTGATTTAGATCCCATACTCTGCCTCTTACGTCAAAACCCTTTTAATACTACACTGTAAGACAGTGATCGCGTCTTTTTTTTTTTCAGGGTTCAACAGAAACTCTCTTTACCTGGAATGACATGAATGAGGTGAGTCATTTGTGTAAGTTTTCTCTTGCTTTACTAATTACAAGAGTGAACTTTGTTTATTTTAATTTATGGTCATAATTATCACGTCACGCACCACCCATGTAAATTGTCTTGCGATCATAGTTTTCATTAATTTTAGCCTGTTTTTGTACTGGTAAAGTGGCATGATAGATATGTCAGCCTTTGAATCTCTGTACGGTAGCCAGGCAGTTTTAACAAGCACTATGAAACAAGAGAAATGGCGTATCTTAAGGAAACTTTTTAAAACCTTTGCTCCAAGTGACCTACAAGATATAAGATGCTGGCATTTTTGTCCACAATGGCCGACCTGGCCATGGTTACTGCCCGAAACGTGCCTACCATATGCATAAAAATAAGGGATAAATGACCTAGTTTCTGGCTGAAATTGTTAATTGTTTGCTTTCTTTTCCACTGTAGCCGTCTGTGTTTCATGGCCCAGAAATAACAATGCACAAAGATGCGCTGCATCATGGCGACTGGGAACATCGTGATGTACACAACATTTATGGCTTCTATCAACATATGGCTACAAATCAGGGGCAGATTGACCGCTCGGGGGGTAGGGAGAGGCCGTTTGTGTTGTCAAGGGCATTTTTCGCTGGCACTCAAAGACACGGTAAGTCTCTCTTTACAACCTATTCTCATATGCAATGCTCCGAAATAATCACTCACTATTGTGTCGAATCTTCTCACTGAATGCAACTTTATCACCAATGGATTGTCTTGTCATTTGATGGTCGTTAAAATAGTTTTGAAGCTGGAATTTTAGTGTTTGATTTTTTTTGTAAGCGGCGGGGGTAGGGGGAGGAGAGTAAGGAGCGCTGGGAGGTATGCAGTCTATGCAAATACAAGTCTAAGCAGCAGCGTTTTTGAGCGACGCATGTCAACTGGAATCAGAGTTTTGCTCTCTTGAGCAGTGATTTTGAACAAATGTTTGGGCAAATCTTCTCTGAAAGAGTAAAAACACTTGCAACTCAAATTTGCTAGCGTCAAGACACAAAAAAATAGAAAAAGGCTCAATTTCAGTTGATGTGTGTCGCTTGAAAACGTCGCTGCTTAAACTTAACCCACATTTTGTTCTAATTTTGATTAGTCCGCAGTAAGTGATTTTGATAAAATAATGATGGGAGGCCTGTGTTGCTGTTGCGCATCAAAATATACTGATTTAGCTTATTCCAACTGAATATCTCGGTTCCAGGTCCCATTTGGACAGGTGACAACATAGCAAACTGGGATCATCTCAAAGCGTCACTTCCCATGGTGCTTACTTTGAACCTTGTTGGCCTGCCATTCTCAGGAGGTAAGTCTCTTCTTTCTTTTAAAACAACGTTGAAGACCAGTGAATTTTATCATTGATCCGCAACCATAGTCACTGTTAAAAGTACATGTTGGCACAGTACATGTACTTAAGTGTGTGTGTGTTTTATTTCTCTAAAGTTTAAGTATTAGCATAAAAAAATTCTAAAATGTGACGCCACTAAGACGCGTCAAATATATCTGTAGACAGGAAAACTCTGAAGTTTTATTTTTTTCAACAACAGTTAGTGTACACTGTATCTGTTTTTACTTAAGCTGTCTGGCATGACGCATTTGGAGAAAATTTTAACGCTTGAAACAGGCAGATTAATTAAGATTAACTTTGTAATCTGTTGGTAAAGTTTAATCGGAAAAGAAATGAAATATTTCTGGTAGCTGTGTGTAACACTGTGCCTCCTAATTAAGCGAGCTATGTTTGCATAACACAGATTCTCTTTATTCTATCATATTAATAAATGACTTACCTAATGTATTATGATTTCAGCTGATGTAGGGGGCTTCTTTAACAACCCTGATCCAGAGTTGTTAGTCCGATGGTACCAGGTGAGATAATTGTTCTTCACTATCTTTAGTAAATGTTGTAACATGTAGTGGCAGTAATATGATTTTCAATCTCAGACCTGGATAATTTCTGTGATTTGTTTCAGGCCGCTGCCTTCATGCCATTCTTCCGTGCACATGCGCACTTGGACACAAAGCGTCGTGAGCCGTGGCTGTATGAAGATCACCATAAGAAGAATATAAGAGATGCAATCCGTATGAGATACACAATGCTCCCTTATTGGTATACCTTGTTTTATCATGCCTCTGACACAGGGACACCACTCGTAAGGTAACTAAGCTCTCCTTCGTAAATCCTAGCGTGTAAAATTACTGGTAAGGAGTGATTAGCTGAATAGCTATGCAATTGATCTCGCTCAGACACGTACAAAATTTTGTCATTTGTTATACAAGACCAGGGTCCTCAAAATGTGCCAGCGCTATCACCAGCTACTTTAAGCTTTCCAGCTTTTTGCCACCCGTAAATTATTTAAAAAAAGCGAAAAAATGGACGGTTAAAAATGTTGTCAAATAGGTGGTTTTCATGCAATCTCGGGAGACACAAATAACAGTGGTGAAATGAACGAATGCTGGTGGACAAACAAAGCGAGCTAATGAGCGATCTTTTGTTTACCGTCCACCAGCATGGTGGCAATGACGTAGCGTGAAAACCACCTATAGAAAAAAGGAAAAGAAATTGTTTTAATCATGATCTGCACGTTCTTTTTTGTGAGGCACCTTCCCTACCTATCATATCCCTAGTGAAATGTGTTCCCCTACCTGGGAAACACATATCCCTAGTCATACGTGTTCCCCCACCTGGGAAACACATATCCCTGGTGAAATGTGTTCCCCCACCTGGGAAACACATATCCCTAGTGAAATGTGTTCCCCCACCTGGGAAACGTATATCCCTAATGATATGTGTTCCCCCACCTGGGAAACACATATCCCTAGTGATATGTGTTCCCCCACCTAGGAAACACATATCCCTAGTGAAATGTGTTCCCCCACCTGGGAAACACATATCCCTAGTGATATGTGTTCCCCCACCTGGGAAACACATATCCCTAGTGAAATGTGTTCCCCTACCTGGGAAACACATATCCCTAGTCATACGTGTTCCCCCACCTGGGAAACACATATCCCTGGTGGAATGTGTTCCCCCACCTGGGAAACACATATCCCTAGTGAAATGTGTTCCCCCACCTGGGAAACGTATATCCCTAATGATATGTGTTCCCCCACCTGGGAAACACATATCCCTAGTGATCTCTGTTCCCCCACCTAGGAAACACATATCCCTAGTGATCTGTGTTCCCCCACCTGGGAAACACATATCCCTGGTGGAATGTGTTCCCCCACCTGGGAAACACATATCCCTAGTGAAATGTGTTCCCCCACCTGGGAAACGCATATCCCTAGTGATATGTGTTCCCCCACCTGGGAAACACATATCCCTAGTGATATGTGTTCCCCCACCTGGGAAACACATATCCCTAGTGATATGTGTTCCCCCACCTGGGAAACACATATTCCTAGTGAAATGAGTTCCCTTTCCTGGGAAACACATATCCCTAGTGAAATGTGTTCCCCTACCTGGGAAACACATATCCCTAGTGATATGTGTTCCCCCACCTTGGAAACACATATTTCTAGTGAAATGTGTTCCCTTACCTGGGAAACACATATCCCTAGTGAAATGTGTTTCCCCCCATCTGAGAAACACATATCCGTAGTGAAATGTGTTCCCCCACCTGGGAAACACATATCCCTAGTGACATGTGTTCCCCCACCTGGGAAACACATATCCCTAGTGAAATGTGTTCCCCCACCTAGGAAACACATATCCGTAGTGAAATGTGTTCCCCCACCTGGGAAACACATATCCCTAGTGATATGTGTTCTCCCACCTGGGAAACACATATCCCTAGTAAAATTTGTTTCTCTACTGGGAAACACATATCCCTAGTGATATATGTTCCTCCACCTGGGAAACACATATCCCTAGTGATATAATATGTTTCTTTACCTGGGACAGACATATCCGTAGTATTATATGTTCCCGTACCTGTGAAACACCTGTCCCTAGTGATACGTGTTTCCCCACCTGGGAAACACATGCCATCCAGTTTCTGTTATCCTTCTGCTACCTAAAATCTTTTTGACAACCTTGCAAGATGGTTTTGACTTCTTGTTAACTGGGCTGCAGTAGTTTAAAATTAACGACTTAATTGCTTGCTTGAATCCATACGGGGAACTACAAATATTAGGCCTTTATTTAAGGTTTTTTTTGCTATTCACAATAAAAACCCTTTTCGTTAAAAGTTTAAACAGGTTTCATTTAGGTTTATTAGCTTCCTTTATTAGGTTTCTTGCTCATAGTAAAGTAAGGATTGACGAAGATCTAAACACATTTTACACCCTCCTTTAGATTACCTCAGAAAAAGCTGAGTTGAAGGAAAGGCCCTTGGATAGGGGCCTTAAAATGTGGCTGAACGTAAGTTAGGCGAGGTTAAACACAAGACAATGCTGGGCAGCGGTCTCCGTTACCAATCGTATGTGGGGCGGGGTAAGGGCTTTTTCAGGGCCCAGTATTCTTACAGCACTCCTTTGCAGGTGAAGTCATTGCGCACGCGTTGTCTTTACTTGTGCTTGTGTCAAAGCCTTTTTGCTCCCAGCTCCCCCCCTTCCTCTCTGGGTGGGTCTTGATGAGTATCTCAAAACTTTCCACTGAGCTTCTCTGAATGACGTTGCCTGGTTGTTACCCCTCACAGGGTTGTCATGGTTACCTTCACGTTCGCTTGCGGCTCTTTCAGTTTACTCAAGCACCTTCCCCACACCCATCTATTAGTGATGGGCTCAACAGAAACGTAAAGTATGGCTCTCCCTGCCAGTATGGTTCGTTAGGCATTGTTAACCAACAGTTGAGTTCTATTTTCACTCTAGGCCTCTCTGGGTGGAGTATCCAGAAGAGAAGAACACGTTTGCGATGGAAGATGAGTTCTTGCTTGGTATGTCGGTTTCTTATTTTTTTTTTAAAAATGCATCAGCAGGGTCATCCGTCAGAAACATTTGGTGCATTGTTCTGCCACTTTTGATGAGGAAATCTGAAGTTTTGCAAAAGACATGAACCTGTTCACCAAGGTAATTTTTCATGAACCCCGCCTGTGCGAATTTGTGATGTGAGTTATTGCGATCACGGACGGACGGGCACTCTATAGAAAATGTCAGGGTGGTGAGTTACTTTAGAGGAGTTCAGACCGTTTAAAGACCCAAAAGACCCTTTCCGGCTCTAAGAAATCAAATCAACTGTTATTTATTTAAGCTGTTTTTCTGTTTAGGTAAGGATCTTCTCGTGAAACCCGTGACCACTCAAGGTCAGAATTCCATTGATGTTTATCTTCCAGGAAAAGACGAGGTAAGCAAGCCTAACCCTAACCTACCCAACCCGTATTTCCAGATGTAAATGTAATCTCCATGTGAACTTTCTCATTCACTCAAGCGTAAAAAAAACATAAGTAATTCAGACTAACTCACTCACGGGTAACGTCCCCCGATTCCCCCCCCCCCCCCTCTTCCCTTTACTGGACAAGTATTTACGTCGAGTTCTTATTGTTTTGTGAGGTTGTCTTCGTGTATTGTGATTGGTCAGCAGAGTAGTTACCTTTCCTGGTTCCTGGTTTGGTGTTACGTCACTCAATTTGTGTTCTAAGTGTCCTGGCCTTGACTGGAAACGAGGCTGGGTGTGACCTTGTTTTGATAGAAACCTTTCTTTTGAAGTGTGAATCATGTTCTTATGCATGTAAATGGCAATGACTTTTCCGTCAAAACAAAGTCATTGCCAGCCTCTTTTCCTCTCAAAGGCCAGGCTGCTTAGCTTATTACAGCCTTGTATCTTTTCTGTGGCTATTAAGAACTTTTAGCTTACAAGCGTTCTGTTTTTCAACCTAAATCCTCGATTCTTTTCATTTCAGTATTGGTACGACTTGAAGGAGTACAAAATATACCGAGGACAAAACACAATTTACGTCCCTACCCCAATAGAGACGGTAAGGCCACGTGTTCAAAATGGAGCTGTTTTACCCTTGGGCATTTCACTTTAAGTAAACGGTTGACAGAAAATTTGTTTCAACTAACGTCCGAGAAGGGCTGTTTAGAGAAGACGCCGCCGAATTTTTTGGTGGGGCAATTTCCAGTCTAAAGTGTTTCTCCAGCTCCTCATCAGATACATCCCTTTTTAATCAAAACTTTTCAAAAACTTGACCTTGTACCCTTTTGAGAGAATGAAACTCAGTAGCAAGCGTTCCTTTGCAACATCTCAGTTTCTTATAGTTTGCACAGTTTCTAGATTGCCAAATAGCCAGGGTTTGATGCGCCATGATTGTCCAGGAGGTTGAAAATAAAAAATCAAAGTCACGAAGGTTTGGTCCAAAAAAAGAACATAAAAGCGTGGCTCATGACGTGGCTGACCCTTGCTGATGAAGTAAAACTGCCAGTGAAAATGTACTGGATTTTCTGTCCCTTTGTTTCTCCCCGTGCGAGGGAATCCATGACAGTCTTGGATTCTGGATTTCACGCTGTGGATTCTGGATTCCAAGTATACTGGATTCCAGTCTTTCTCAATGGAACTTTTTTGTAAATTTTTTTATTATTATTTCATTTCATTTGTCATTAGAACATGGATTCTGGATTCTAATCGTTAGTGGGAGTCCGGATTCCTCGAGCTGGTACTCCGGGGACCCAGTTACCCGAAAGATGGTTAAGTTCAACCCAGGATTAAGCCAAATTTCAATCAAGGTTTTCTTGTCTAAGGACATGTCACTCGAGCTTACAACATACTGTTGTGTCTTTCCTCCGAGATCCAGTGATGATTACATAGAATGTTACTCTAAGCAATACATAGGAAGGTAAATTACAAAAAGTGGAACAAAATTTTTAATTCTGGATTTAATAGCGCTAATCGGCCTTTCAGAAACCGGGGCCCGGATTCCAAAGCCCAGGATACCGGATTAGAAAGGAGAACGGGTACTGAAACCTCTTGTGTCGTTTCAGATTCCATTGTTCCAGCGTGGAGGAAGCATCATTCCAACAAAGCAACGTGTTCGTCGGTGCAGTGCTCTGATGCATAAGGATCCTTACACGCTCACCCTGGCTTTGAACTCTAAAGTAAGATAGAAGGCTCATTGTATTATGTTGCGAAGTTCAGGTTACATTCGTGTTGGCTTGACCACCAATACCGACTTCTGCGCAAGACTATTTTTTGTTCAACAATGGAACCTCGATATAACGAAGGCTTAAGGGACTGGGAAAATATGCTCGCTAAAAACAGGTTTCGTTATATCGAGGATGTTTCCACACATTGTAGTATTTCTGGGGCGAAAGATATCATTCGTTATACGGAGGACTTCGTTATGTAAAGATTCGTTATATCGAGGGTCCACAGACCACTCAGCGTTATAGCGAGTCCTGGAAAGGGGGCGAGAGTGCCGTCGCTTCAAGTAGCACTCTGGGACTTTTTCGTGGTACGCAGCCTCTTTTTCACTCCATGTGGCGCGTGAGACTAGACCTGACTTCGGGAATGCTTTATGCGACACTGTGGGTTCTTCTATTGGTTATTTTGAGATCGCGTAAGAACCTGGGTCGAATTTCATCCCCCGAAGTTTTCACAGTACTTACCCAGGAAAATGTGAAACCTCAGAATCTCCAATTCCCGTTTTTATTCCTTTCTGCCACTCCAGCCGGAAATAGAAAGCAACCAACCATAAACACCAGCCCAGCCAGTCGTTACCGCGGCGTCAAGTATGCCTATGACACTCGGGGTTTATCGTAAGATTGGCTTTAAATTATTGATCTTTCCTTTAATAAAGATTTCTTTCCTTCCAGGCTGAAGCCGAGGGAAACATCTATGTTGACGATGGTCACACATTTGATTACAAGAACGGCGCGTACGTTTACATGAAGTTCACATTCCGTGGCGGACGACTGATCGCAAAGTAAGATCATTTTTTACTTTTGTTCTTGTTATACATTTAGCTGACATCTCTTGTCGTTTACTTACTTCTTAGTTACGGTTGGCGTCTAGAAGACGACAGAATCAAAACAGACTCATACAACTTTCTAGATCTCTAACCTTCTTCAGACCAGTATCCAGTATTTTGTCATTCGTTCCTATTAAACAAAGGGTTTAGTCTTTAAGGAAATTGCGGTAACACAGAGTGGAGTGAAACAGAAAACCGCTGGCGAACGACTGCGCGCACATTGCCAGCTTTCGTATCCCTCTCCAATAACAAACTTTCATTAGCTCACTTAATAAGACCACATTCTCGGACATATTTGAGCGTTGACAATGTTAAACTTTCATTGTTGTTCGACCTTTTCGTACTGTTACTATAGACGACTCATTTTTGTATAATGCCAAGTGAGTTAACACCTGGCGTTTAAGACAAGGATGTTTTTCGCTTCGCCTTTAGGAATGTATCCAAACCAATCCCCCTTCAGCCTCCTTCTGAAGAATCAGGGATTTTAGCATCTATGTGGAATTTCTTGTTAGTAGCTTTATAACTTTCTTCTTTATTTATTTCTCATTTAAACTAGTCACGAATACATCCTCTTAAGGCTTTACATGCGGGAGTTTAGAGAAGAACCAGTCGTTCTCACTCCCGTGGACTTGCGACTTTCTGTTGGTCATTGTCGTGTTTGACTAAGAAGTTCAACTGTACCTAAATAACGAGAGTCTTAAGTCTAGTCCTACACAGTTCTAGGAGCCGAGCCACATCGTTTTGCTGTTGTTATGTTTGTTTATTTTTATTTGTTTAATGAAGTTCTTTGTCAACACTTCTTCCAATGACTTAGGGCCTGTTTACATGGGGGTGGGGACCCCAGTTAGGTGAGGTAACCCGCTTAGGTGGGGTTACCCGCCTGTCCAGAAAATCTCTCATTTTAATTTGATCTCATTTACATGATAAGTGGGGTAACTTATCACGTGTTAGCTCACCTACCTGGGGTCCCCCACCTCCATGTAAATAGGCCCTCAAGCAGACATCTTGAGCTCTTTGCTTTGTAAAAGCTCTCAATTTTGGGTGTTTTTTTAATGATTTTTTTTTTTTTTTTTGTGTGTGTGTGTAGGAAAGAGAAACCCGCCACTCATTTCAAGACTGATGCTTGGATTGAGCGTATTGTCATTCTGGGAATAAGCAATTCTCCCAAAGTAATCGTCCTTACTACTGAAGGTATGCGGCAGCAGTTCTCAAATACGTATACCGCGCGCGATTCCTATCACAGCCGTTTAATAATGGCCCTCGATCTCTGTCTCCTCCTTAGGCGTTTCGTTTTTCTCAGAGGTGAGCGCGAAACGCGAGTGGCACGCGAGTGACCGGTGATGAAGCGCAAGGGACCACGGGAAGGAGAAAAATGAGAGAGAGAGACGTCTTGGTACGAGGCAGCCTCGCTCTCATACCCGGTACACTTACCGAAAAAGCTGCGCTTCCATCAGCCAAACTAGCAAATAAATGCCCCCATATACCCTTGGCTTTGTTTGCTTCTGTTGTTATAGGCTATTTTATGGTTGTGTGCTGAGTGCCCTAGCCTCTGAATGAAAGCGAGGCTGCAGGTGACCTTATTTTGTTACAAACCTTTCTGTTTTTGTTTTTTATCTTTTTACACGATTTGCACACGAAAAGGAGGAAGGTTTCTCAGAAAACAAGATCGGCTCTGGCTCAAGCTTCGGTTCCATTTAATGGCCAGCACACTTAGCACACAACCGCAAAACGGCCTCTTTGTAGCGCAACCTCGTCCCCAGGGCTTTTCCGCCCCATCCAGTTTTTGAGGGAAAAGCCCTGGGGACGAGGTTGTTTGTAGCCCGCATTCACCATTTTTACATAGACCATAATGCACCTTGTTTACTCCACAATAGTTTACAAAACCATTGTTTCCAATTTCCCCAGGAAAAATTGAAGACAGTGGTTACTGTAAAATTTTGGGGGGTAAACAAGGTACATACTAGTCTATGTGAAAATGGCGATTTCGAGTGGAGATATAAGCGGTACACGTCTCCTTTTGGGTGTCGCTCTCGCGTGAATAGGACACTTCCGAGTTCCAAAAACCCTCACCTTCAAAATGAGGCTAGGTGCACAACCTTTCCTGTGGAAATGAGTTTTATTTGCATCAGAATAAAAAATGATTTCCGTATCAAAGGCTGAGCACCTACGCTCGTTTTGCAACAGAGACCCGGGGGAACTCGGAAATGGCTTATTAGCAGGGTAGTACATATGTTACTCGGTTCATAAAAGCTCTTTTAAAACCTTTCTAAACCTGTGATATTGTTTACCGTTAACCGCTGTGTCTTGTCTGTTTTGTGCTAGGTGGTGAAACAAGACATCTTCAATTTAAACATGACAGTTCTACAAACTCCATGACCATTAAGAAACCCGCGGTCAACATAGCTCAGGAATGGACAATCTCTATGCACGCTTAGGCTATACATTGCTACTTGTGTTAAATTATCCTTTTTTACACCATCAATCTCATTTTTCTAGAATTGCTTTCACTATAACAAGACGGAACTCTCTTTCGTCTATAATAGAGCACATTGGCAGGCTTGAAAATCATAGTACTTTTATAACAACTGGTTTGAAGAAGGGAAATAAATCGATTTGTATAAATTTAGCCCTGTGTTTTGTATTTGTCTTGTACTGATACGATTGAGTATGGTGTCGTACTTGCTTTTTCCTAAACAAGACAACCAGTGAGCCTGTAAATCTGTTAAAAAGGGAGTTAAGAGAGTTGGCCATGTTGAAAAGTTTGAGCAAAATTGACTCTTTTGAGTTAATTTTGTTTACGTTTAGTGACCGTTTAGAGAAAATGAGATTTTCCTCGTTTGAGACTGTTTAGTGTAACAAATCTCGTCGTTGTAATTTAACTAGAATCACGTACGTTTCTTGCGGAATAATGATTTGATGAACAGACAGTGCGTGAGGTGAGTACGTAATTGTCAGGTTTATTTTCCACTGTCAACACGTTTCGCGCGCGTTTGACTGACGTTGCTGACATTTTAAAGTCCCCGGATTTGGGGTGAAGCGCTTTGATCTTCACCGAAAGTTTGTGTGTAGTGATGTCATTAGGTAATACAACGGCCGATAGGAACAAACCCAAAACACAAAACCCCAAGACAAAAACACGAAACCCCAAAATAGAAACAGAAAACCCAAACAGAATCACAAACCCAAAACAAGAGACTTCAGTTCGCCAATCAGCTTCGAATTAATACCCCAGTCATTCAAAAATTTCCCACGGTTCAATAATTTTAAATTTTATATTTTTTGGTTAATCCAGAATACAGTCAGTCGAACGAACAAGAATAAAAAGGTTCGCCATACCCTCTGCACAAAAATGGGATGATCGCGTGATGTTTTTGTGTGCGCGCGCGACGCGCGATAGCATGATCTGTCAGATGCATTTCACGTGACTCGGACACCGCTGCCGAAGGAAAGCTTTGCCGACTGCAAGCTGAGCGCAATGGCTTCAATCGTAATGCAATTCATGTGCTTTGGTTTGCTTTTATTTCTTCATAATTCTTATGGCGATGATCCTCAGCCCCAACAGATCCATCTTGCAAGTACAGGTAAGGTGATCAAACAAGAAAGTCGACTGTTTTTAACGACGCTGTTCATGACAATACATGACGCCTGCTTCCGGCCATTAATTTGGTTTCTCTATGCATACTAACCAGGAATCTGACATTCTTTTCTCTGCTTATCGACCTTGTTCAGGTTAGAAAACAAAAAAGTGAAAAGCTGCCTTTAATTGTTTTATCTTTTATGTGACTCAAAACTATGTGACTCAAAACATTACTTACGTATAAAAATTTCATGTAACAGTTGGGTATTGAGTGTCAAGTCTTTCAGTTTCTTCAAATGCTTAGTTTGTTTCTGCCCAGTTCATAAATATGTAAGTTTGTATTAAGACGTAGATTTCGAATTAGTTCCTTCAAGGAGTGTACAAGGAAAACAGTTATGTATAACGGTGTAGATAATTTTTACCCCAGCCGGGGACTACGGGCCGAGGTCAACTGTGAGATGGGGAGTTTCGGCAGACGACAGTAGTTTTTAGTCAAAATGCCACTCACTTGGGCCGATTTGGTGGCCCAAAGCTGCCCACTGAGGGCTAATTTTGAAAACTCTTAATCACAGATTGAGTGATCTTGTGAGTCTGCAGACATCAATAAAAATTCTAGCATCATCTCATGGCTGCTTTTAATTTCAAAGTTACAGTAATAATCGGGGCCAGCTTGTTCAAAGCTGGCTTAAGATTAGTGCGAAATTTGAATTCAAATTTTGAAGGTTTAACAAGTAGATTAAGATTTATCCTTTTTTTTCTACAATTTGATGATAGGATGCTCTAAAAAGAGTACAAAAAATTATCCGAGAACTTGCTTTTGAACAAAAGAAAAGGATACCGGGAGGAAAACTTCACCCCGGGTTAGTGCTAATCAGCCTTCGAACAACTGGCCCAGAGTTTAAAACTGTCAGTTTTGACAATAATGCCAGTTTCAAGTTTTCTATGACTGCTGAATAAAAGAAGTGAAGACATTTTTTCCAGGCTTAGCCTCCATCTGAAGTAAATATATTCATCAATTCCAACAAGAAGAAGACCTGCTTATTACTCTGTCTATTGTGTATTTTTTAAATT
Organism: Porites lutea; assembly: GCF_958299795.1. Taxonomy (NCBI): domain Eukaryota; kingdom Metazoa; phylum Cnidaria; class Anthozoa; order Scleractinia; family Poritidae; genus Porites; species Porites lutea. Next base: position 689,992 of record NC_133207.1, on the reverse strand, counting down.
TCAAACACTTGCTTGAATTCGTGAATATTCAACTGCATGACATGATACATGCATGTACAACGTTCATTAACTTTTCTTGTCACTATTACCGGTTCTTTAGGAGACCCCACAGAGATGATGGTAACATGGGTCACGTTAACCTTGACAAACTATTCTATAGTGGAGTACAATAAAGGTGGTTTTCCCTTAACACTGCATGCTACTGGCGCTGTCACGAAGTTCACAGATGGTGGCTCACAGCATCGCGTCTTGTACATGCACCGGGTGAAGCTGACGGGACTGGCCTATGACCAGGTTTATGGTGGGTACTGGGGTACCGAAATTTATTTAAACTTTTCTTATCTCATTGAGGTCCTGAATAAAGACCAAGCCAAGAAAAGGGAAAGGAGAGCTCCAATATTTTATTGGCAGGTTGAAGGGGGCATCCAGGAAGGGTTACTCTGAATTGTAGGAATTTGGTTATGAAGGGGAAATAAGAACACCCCTTTTGGTCCACACTTTAGTAAAGGTTTTGCATGAGACTTCTTCAGAAAGGATTTTACAACAATAAGACTGTGCTGTTGGACACTTACTGTTTGTTTTGTTTTGTTTTTTTTTTCACACTGAAATCTTCCCAAACTTTTGCACAAGATCTATCCTGATATCATGCTTAATGGGAAACTGTTGAAACTAGAAACTAGAAACTGTTGCAGAAAGTTATTAAAAATATAACAGTTGTGACTTTTTTTGCCTCTTGACACTATGCGATCCATTTCCAAATCCCAGAGGCATCTCTTGTGTCATGCTGTTTGTTGGTTCTCGACTCCCTTGCTTTCCCTCCCCACACCAAGTCATTTCTGAATTCTAATCAGGTCAGGAATATGGTAGACAAAGAGCTCGCTTTGTGAATGTGCCAACTACTAAAATCATATATATTTTAAGTCTGAATTTATGTTTTCATTGTTCACACTTTTATTAACTTGTTTACTGGAATTTTTATATGTAGATTACCACTGTGGTGGATGGGATGGCTGGAGTGCAGTGTTTTCATTCAAAACCTTTAAGTCTGGTGTGGATTGGAGCCCTAGATTGGCTGTGTTTGGAGATCTGGGCAGTGTTAACGCTAAATCATTAAGCTACTTACAAGAAGAAACTCAGATGGGACACTTTGATGGCATTCTTCATGTTGGTGCGTTTAATTTCTATTTTGTTTATTTCATAATCCTTTTTTTAACTGCACTTGTTTGCCACAGTGAACGGTTTTCAAAAGATTGCCATACTTTATAATAATTATTGCTAAGAGATTAGAGTTTAGTTGGGGAAAGGAAATTAGTTTACAGTCAAGCCAGGTCAAGCATACCCCCCAAAATTCCATTAATGAATTTATTATTTGAAAGTTGAGTCCGTTGGCAGTTGTAGATTTCAGATTCATCTCTACATTCTTGCATGCGTAATGAGCCGTGAATTCACACGCGATTCAGTTACGAAATTTCTACTAGCTCAGTTTCCCTGAATTTGATGCGAATGTCTTCTAAGAATTTTAATTCATTGAAAGATTTTCAATCTGACCAAATACAGACAAGTTCTCGTAAATTATTCACTGCTCATTACGCATGCAGTAATTCGGAATTGAATTTGACACTAGTTACGGGAACAACTACCGGATTCATTTTTCAAATAATCAATTCATTAATAGAATCTTTGGGGGTACGCTTGACCTGTTTTGACTGTAAGTTTTGAATAATCAAGAAATAATGAGTTCTATTTGTTTCCTTTTCAGGTGACTTTGCCTACAACATGGACACTGTGAGTACCATAATTTATATACTAAAATAATATAGACTGTCTGACCATTCCCATTTTGTCAGGATTCTCCTGATTTTGCTTGAAAATCCTGAATCCTGACCAATATGTAATTAGGATAGCAAAAATCCTGATTTTGACATCTTTCTGATATTTTCAAACAAATTCTTATGATACTCATTATGAACTCCTAACAGAGTATACTTGAATAAAATTGATGTCCAGAAAACTTAAAAAAAAAAACAAAATAAAAATGAAAATCAAGTATTGTTCGCATAAACAAGGAAATAAAAATAAACAAACAAAATTGCAATCGATTTGTGTAATTTATAATTAGTGAACATTTAAGACAAAATTGTCCCCTCAGAACACTGGAAATGGCTTTTCAGAGCATCAAGATACCAGTTAACACTCATGTGATTCCTCAGTGATTAAAACTTATCCCAATTTTACATACTCAAAAGGTTTGACAGTCTGCAAATAATTTTGATATACCACTTTTTCTCTTATCTCTTTTGATTACTTCTATTTCTTTACATGGACAATTAGTTAATACAACCAATATCCACCACAATTTTAGCTGCGATTTTTTTATTTACCAGTACTAATCTTCTAATGTTGCATGAATTCCTGGTGTTTAAAGAGTTTTTTTGTTGTTTTCTTTAATTCAGGACCAGGCCCAAGTTGGAGATGATTTTATGAACCAAATTCAACCAATTGCAGCATACTTGCCTTACATGACTTGTCCTGGAAATCACGAACAGGCTTAGTAAGATGGAGATTTTGTTTCCTGAAAATTGAATCAGAAATCTGATACTAACCATGACATTATAACATTAAGAAACTGATGTAATAGTACTTGTAATAATGAGATGAAGTTAAGGTCTCTCTCTGTAAATATATAAAATCATGTTATTGATCAAATCAAGGAGAGGACTCAACTCCCTTGTTCTTAGACCAAGGGCAGGGTGAATGACTATATTTATTTTAGTCTGAATTCATTTCATTCACCCTCTCCATCCTCTTCCAATCTTACAGTGTAATTTAATATGTTCTTGCCACTGAAAAGGAATAAAGATTGATAGATAATGCTTGGTTAGCTCATTGACTGAAAAAACAACTTCCTTAACTTGTATGTTTTTTTGTTTCTTTTTCTGCTAGTAACTTTTCAAACTACAGAAGCAGATTTTCAATGCCAGGAAATAGTGAAGGTATCTTCTACAGGTAAAATGTTCATTAATGCATTAATTTTTATTTGCCTACTCTGTAGTCAACTAACAAGCTGCCACACTTTGACCAGTGTCAATGTTTGAAAATTAAGATTGATTTTCTCAAATGAATAATCTTAGGCCCCATCAACATGCTAATAAGACAATTTCATTCTCCAAGACAAGCAAAAATCCTATAATGAATTTTTTGCGGTATACATTTTCATTTACAGTCACGTTTTATTTGAGAAATGGTCACCCAGCATTTCCAAGTTTCAGTCAACTTTCTACAACCTCATACCTACCTTTATAGCTTTCTAAACTGTGATCAGTGTAAGTTTTAATTCCTAATGATATTGAATGGCTTTCCTTCAGTTGGAATATTGGTCCTGCACATATCATCAGCATTTCGACCGAAGTCTATTTTTTCTTGAATTATGGACTTGAACAAGTTGTTCAACAGTATGACTGGCTTGAAAAAGACTTGCAGGTTTGAAATCTTTGATTGCACTACAGTCCCCTCTGCCTCCTCTCTCCTCATGCTTCCTGTTACAGGATCTTTGCATCTGATCAAAGGAGGATTATTCAAGTATGCCATGATGCACCCGCCAAAAACATCGCTCTGTCAGCGTTAAATTCTAGTTGAGAGAAGTGGAACGCTCTGAAATTATAAGGATTTTTGGACCTCGTTTACTTTTTCATTTCCGCGGTTGTAGGTGAACAAAGTATTTTGTAACGAATTATCGATCCATGAGTGAAATGAATTACGCTTTTGTTTCAGGCGGTACACATAACTAATTTACTTTGTCTGTTTGTTGCTGGTCAACCTTTATTTGGCCTTTGTAATGTCAAAATTGGGTACATTAGCATTTGCATGCAAGTCCACTTAAGGTTGATCTTTTAAATGGAGTTAATGCACATTGCATCCTGGGATACCTGAATAATCCTCCTTTAAGTTGGTTATTCAATTAGTACAAAAATGCCATGCTGTAAAGGGGGAAGACAAACAAAGCTGAGCTTACCGGCATATCTTGTAAAGTGGTAGTTTCCTTTGTTTGTCTTGCCCGAGTGGGTTTCTTGTGTCACTTGCATCCCCGAACATGGCATTTTTGTACCTAAACGACCAGCTACAAATGGTCTATCAGATTACACCTGTGATAAGATGCAGCAGATTGTTGAAAACAGATCCTGTGGTGAAACATAGGAAAAGCCATAGAAAAATTTTTACATTCCTTTCATTTGCTGATGCATTTATGATCATTTGGTAAACTCATTACATTTATCTTTTCAGTTGACTAAGAATTGTAACATCATAAACATGTAAAGCAGTTCTCGAGACACTTTTGCATGAAGGTTAATATTCTGTTATACTAAAACAGGAGGCAGCATCTCCCAAAAACCGCAAGTTACATCCGTGGATTATAACTATGGGGCACAGACCAATGTACTGTTCCAACAGTGATGGAGATGACTGCACCAAACATGAGAGTGTGGTAAGTTGTATAAACAAGTTTCTGCTATCTACTTCTCGCTTAGTTTTGAATCAGTGAAGGAAAGGATCAGCTAAATTGTCAGTACAATATCAATGTTTCGTAAAAACAAACTGATACTGAGAAACCATAAACTTTATTTTGTTTTTCTATCTTGTATACAAGGTGCGTGGTGGACTCACTTCTAAACATCTGTTTCCTTTGGAAGACCTGTTTTACAAATATGGTAAGGTGAAGTTCATAGTTAGGCATCAGAGTATACAGATTTTTTCAAACGTCAATTTCTGAGATGACTAATATTAGAATTTAGAGAGACTGGAATTGGCAAAGAATTGACATAATTTGCAGTAGAGGTCAGCATACAAGTCAAGGGCAATACTGGGAATAATGGGAACAGGAAACTCATTGTATTTCTGCCCCTCCTCCCCTATTTTGTCTTCCTTACTTTCCCTCATTCAGATTCACGCAATCGTACAATAATCACTTTTTACCTCATCAGGGGTTGATCTATCCATCTGGGCTCATGAGCACTCTTATGAACGACTGTTCCCCATCTACAATCGGCAAGTAAGTTATAACTTTTTTGTATTTACCATTTTTATATCAAACCCAGGTTATAAATTATTTATAAACCCCTGGATGGTAATGCTTTTCTCCCGCATTTGCTTCTCGTGCAATCTACTGTCAAGGTTACTGCTGAGTACCGGTGTGTGTGGTCTACCTATATCTTAAGCCCCTGGGAATCAAATATGATGTCAGTGGAGCTCAGGCATGTAATTGGGGCAGTATCCAATGGTGAAGCATCGTTTCGGCATTCAAATGATGATGATGATGACGACAACGATGATGATAATGATGATGGTGATGATCGTCTTGGTAATGATGATCATGACAATAACAGTGGTTGTGATTTTGATGGTGATGATAATGATGATGATGATGATGATGATGATGATGGTGATGGTGATGGTGATGGTGATGGTGATGGTGATGGTGATGGTGATGGTGATGGTGATGGTGATGGTGATGGTGATGGTGATGATGATGATGATGATGCAGATGATGATGATGATGATGATGATGATGATGATGATGACGACGACGATGGTTATGATGATGATGATGACGATGGCGGGGATGATGATGATGTATTATGTAAAAATTTATGTTCTTTGTAAGATAAATTTGTCATTTAATGTCCTTTAAAGCTGAATTGTGAAATAAATATATATAACTTTTTTAAATAAATTTTAACAGCCTTTCAAGGCAATCAGTTGCTCTCATTTTGCTAATTTGTTACTTTTGTCCGTGTACAATCTTTATGAATTAAATGTTGTGATTTGTACTGGTATTGTGTTTTGTTGAAGGTTTGCAATGGGTCAATGGAAGAACCATACACCAACCCCTGCGCCCCTGTTCATATCACCACTGGATCAGCGGTATGTTTATCTAAGTATAAGAGAACGTCGTGTTTCAAACAAGTTTTTTTCAATAACACTTCTGTACTGCCATTCCTTTTAAGGTGATGTCATAATATGTAATATCGCTTTATTCACAATGGTTTTCAGTGGCGGATCCAGGGGAGAGGCCTGCCTCCCCCCCCCCCCCCCCCCCATCTATCCCAAGGTCTGGATCTGGCACTGGTTTTCCATTACAGTACATGATAATGACTAGTCTCTCACTATGACTGATCTGACCCGATTTTTTTTTTTTTCAGGGATGTCAAGAAGATCATGACCCATTTGAGAAGGACTACCCTCCATGGACAGCATATCGATCAGAAGATTATGGTTACACACGAATGACCATCTTCAATGAGACGCACTTGTTCATGGACCAAGTTAGTGTGGATAAGGTATGCAGGCTGGATATCAAACCTTTATTTCTTGTAACCTGTGAGAAAACTTTCTGTTACAGGAATATCATGGAAAGTCAAGCACTAGTGGCACGCAAAAGGAAACACAAGTGAGATGGGCGGGTTCCTTTCCTCTGCCTCTTGCGGCTTGATCCCTGGCCCCCACATTCTCTCTCGGTTCTCTTCTGTTGCCTCTAGAAATGGAGAGGTTGTGATCCACACATTTTTAACCCTTTAAAACTCTCAAATCAAAATTCAGATTCTTATTTCTCGCCCCTTCCCAATTCCTGTAGCTGTATAAGTAGTGGGGAGAAGTTGTTTGACTGAATTTGTTCCTGCTTTGTTGTCAATTAGGAAGGAGAAGTGATTGACAAAGTGTGGATAATAAAGGATTCTCATGGACCAGAAGCATGGACTGCAAAACAATGAGCAAATAACTCATATAAATTTAAAAAGTGGAAGGCAAAGGGGGAATTAAGGCCCACAAGTGCATAATAGGCATACGAGCGATGCCCATCACGTTCTCGATTTCTCACGTTCTCCTTCTGTCACTTCAAATATGCGCACATCATGATCCTGCACACCTTAATTGCCTCTTTCCCTTCCCCTTCAAATGTTTCAAAACACAGCGTAAATAGGAGTTAAACATTATGATTGCTGAAATTTTAAGGAATTTTTTTACTTTTTTAAGCCTTTTTTTCTTCACTAACAATAGTCATGTTGGTCTTTTAAAAGCATGGAGATGATAATGTTGTTAGATTGTTTCTTTATTTGTTTGACAAAATCGTGTGGAGAGACTTTTCAAATGAAAAGCCTTTTAGTAGTGCTTTTTTTGTATTTTATAAAATGAAATTTGTACTTTTTAAAGTTTTATGTTGGCCAGGAAGTCATCAATAACTGCACTTTTTAAAGAAATAATGGTTAATAATGTACATAAAGCAGTCACTGGTACCTTTTGTGTCTGGTTGGATAGACAAATTATTATCATTATTACTATAATTATCAGTAATTCATTCAGTTTTGTAAATTCCTGTCAAAAAGATTTTCAAGCAATTATATAAAAAAATGAATCATAAAACAGATTTTCCTAGCCTATTTTGCCCCTAATAAAAAGATGGAAAAATTGCCAATTTTTGACTAAAACCATGGGCTAATCCCTTTGGAAAAATCCCAATTTTTCGACTTTTTTAACTTCTTGTTTTTATAGCCTAGAGACGCGTTTTTTCGTTTTACATTATGGTAAAAAACATTTTCTTGGTCCATTTTGCCTCAAATAAAACAATGGAAAAAATTGCTAATTTTTGACCAAAACCATGGACTAACCCCTTTGCAAAAAACTCAATTTTTCGACTTTTTTAACTTCCTGTTTTTATAGTCTAGCAGCGCGTTTGTTCGTTTTACAATATCGTGAAACAAATTTTCCTGGTCTATTTGCCTAACATAAAAGGATGCAAAAGGGCTAATTTTTGACCAAAACCATGGACTAACCCCTTTGAAAACATCCCAATTTTTCGACTTTTTATAGCCTAGAAGGGAGTTTTTTCTCTCTAGACTATCCTGAAACACCTTATCACAGAATATTTCGCCATTTTTGGACCAAAACCATGGGTTTTAGGAAAAATGTCAATTTTTCGACATTTTGAACTTCTTGTTTTTTTTGCCTACAAAGGCGTTTTTTCGTTCTAGAATACCGTAAAACACATTTTCCTTTCTTATATTGCCAAAAAGAAAAAAGTTGAAAAATGGCCATTTTTGGACCAAAACCATGGGTTAACCCCTTTAAAAAAATGTCAATCTTTCGACTTTTTGAACTTCTTGTTTTCATTGCCTAGAAAGGCGTTTTTTCGTTCTACAATACCGTCAAAGACATTTTCCTTTCCTATATTGCCTAAAAAAAAAAAGTTGGAAAAATGGCCATTTTTTGACCAAAACCATGGGTTAACCCCTTTGGAAAAATGTCAGTTTTTCGACTTTTTGAACTTCATGTTTTTATAGCCTAGAAAGACGTTTTTTTCTTCTAGAATATCGTAAAAGACATTTTCCTGGCCTATATTGCCTAAAATAAAAAAGTTGGAAAAATGGCCATTTTTGGACAAAAACCATGGGTTAACCCCTTTGGAAAAATGTCAATTTTTCGACTTTTTGAACTTCATGTTTTTATAGCCTAGAAAGGCGTTTTTTCGTTCTAGAATATCGTAAAAGACATTTTCCTGGCCTATATTCCCTAAAATTAAAAACTTGGAAAAATGGCCTTTTTTGGACCAAAACCATGGGTTAACCCCTTTGGAAAAATGTCAATTTTTCCACTCTTTAAACTTCATGTTTTTATAGCCTAGAAAGGCGTTGTTTCGTTCTAGAATACCGTAAAAGACGTTTTCCTGCCCTATATTGCCTAAAAGAAATAACTTGGAAAAATGGCCATTTTTGGACCAAAACCATGGGTTAACCCCTTTGGAAAAATGTCAATTTTTGGAAAAATGTCAATTTTTCGACTTTTTGAACTTCATGTTTTTATAGCCTAGTCAGGCGTTTTTTCGTTCTAGAATATCGTAAAAGACATTTTCCTGGCCTATATTGCCTAAAAGAAAAAAGTTGGAAAAACGGGCATTTTTGGACCCAAACCATGGGTTAACCCCTTTGGAAAAATGTCAATTTCTCGACTTTTTGAACTTCTTGTTTTTATAACCTAGAAAGGCGTTTTTTCGTTCTAGAATACCGTAAAAAAAAAAATTTTCCTGGCCTATATTGCCTAAAAAAAAAAGTTGAAAAATTGCCATTTTTGGACCAAAACCATTGGTTAACCCCTTTGGAGAAATGTCAATTTTTCAACTCTTTAAACTTCACGTTTTTAAAGCCTAGAAAGGCGTTTTTTCGTTCTAGAATACCGTAAAAGACGTTTTCCTGGCCTATATTGCCTAAAAGAAAAAGTTGGAAAAATGGCCATTTTTGGACAAAAACCATGGGTTAACCCCTTTGGAAAAATGTCAATTTTTCGACTTTTTGAACTTCATGTTTTTATAGCTTACTAAGACGTTTTTTCGTTCTAGAATATCGTAAAAGACATTTTCCTGGCCTATATTCCCTAAAATTAAAAAGTTGGAAAAATGGCCATTTTTGGACGAAAACCATGGACTAACCCCTTTGCAAAAAACTCAATTTTTCGACTTTTTTAACTTCCTGTTTTTATAGTCTAGCAGCGCGTTTGTTCGTTTTACAATATCGTGAAACAAATTTTCCTGGTCTATTTGCCTAACATAAAAGGATGCAAAAGGGCCAATTTTTGACCAAAACCATGGACTAACCCCTTTGAAAACATCCCAATTTTTCGACTTTTTATAGCCTAGAACGGAGTTTTTTCTCTCTAGACTATCCTGAAACACCTTATCACAGAATATTTCGCCATTTTTGGACCAAAACCATGGGTTTTAGGAAAAATGTCAATTTTTCGACATTTTGAACTTCTTGTTTTTTTTGCCTAGAAAGGCGTTTTTTCGTTCTAGAATACCGTAAAACACATTTTCCTTTCTTATATTGCCAAAAAGAAAAAAGTTGAAAAATGGCCATTTTTGGACCAAAACCATGGGTTAACCCCTTTAAAAAAATGTCAATTTTTCGACTTTTTGAACTTCTTGTTTTCATTGCCTAGAAAGGCGTTTTTTCGTTCTAGAATACCGTAAAAGACATTTTTCTTTCCTATATTGCCTAAAAAAAAAAAGTTGGAAAAATGGCCATTTTTGACCAAAACCATGGGTTAACCCCTTTGGAAAAATGTCAATTTTTCGACTTTTTGAACTTCATGTTTTTATAGCCTAGAAAGGCGCTTTTTCGTTCTAGAATATCTTAAAAGAGGTTTTCTGGCCTATATTCCCTGAAATTAAAAAGTTCGAAAAAAGGCTATTTTTGGACCAAAACCATGAGTTAACCCCTTTGGAAAAATGTCAATTTTTCGATTTTTTGAACTTCATGTTTTTATAGCCTAGTAAGGCGTTTTTTCGTTCTAGAATATCGTAAAAGACATTTTCCTTTCCTATATTGCCTAAAAGAAAAAAGTTGGAAAAATGGCCATTTTTGACCAAAACCATGGGTTAACCCCTTTGGAAAAATGTCAATTTTTCGACTTTTTGAACTTCATGTTTTTATAGCCTAGAAAGGCGTTTTTTCGTTCTAGAATATCTTAAAAGAAGTTTTCTGGCCTATATTCCCTGAAATTAAAAAGTTCGAAAAAAGGCTATTTTTGGACCAAAACCATGGGTTAACCCCTTTGGAAAAATGTCAATTTTTCGATTTTTTGAACTTCATGTTTTTATAGCCTAGTAAGGCGTTTTTTCGTTCTAGAATATCGTAAAAGACATTTTCCTGGACTATATTGCCTAAAAGAAAAAAGTTGGAAAAATGGCCATTTTTGACCAAAACCATGGGTTAACCCCTTTGGAAAAATGTCAATTTTTCGACTTTTTGAACTTCATGTTTTTATAGCCTAGAAAGGCGTTTTTTCCTTCTAGAATATCTTAAAAGAAGTTTTCTGGCCTATATTCCCTGAAATTAAAAAGTTCGAAAAAAGACTATTTTTGGACCAAAACCATGGGTTAACCCCTTTGGAAAAATGTCAATTTTTCGATTTTTTGAACTTCATGTTTTTATAGCCTAGTAAGGCGTTTTTTCGTTCTAGAATATCGTAAAAGACATTTTCCTGGCCTATATTGCCTAAAAGAAAAAAGTTCGAAAAATGGCCATTTTTGACCAAAACCATGGGTTAACCCCTTTGGAAAAATGTCAATTTTTTGGACTTTTTGAACTTCATGTTTTTATAGCCTAGAAAGGCGTTTTTTCGTTCTAGAATATCTTAAAAGAAGTTTTCTGGCCTATATTCCCTGAAATTAAAAAGTTCGAAAAAAGACTATTTTTGGACCAAAACCATGGGTTAACCCCTTTGGAAAAATGTCAATTTTTCGACTTTTTGAACTTCATGTTTTTATAGCCTAGGTAAGGCGTTTTTTCGTTCTAGAATATCGTAAAAGACGTTTTCCTGGCCTATATTGCCTAAAAGAAAAAAGTTGGAAAAATAACCATTTTTGGACCAAAACCATGGGTTAACCCCTTTGGAAAAACGTCAATTTTTCGACTTTTTGAACTTCATGTTTTTATAGCCTAGAAAGGCGTTTTTTCGTTCTAGAATATCTTAAAAGAAGTTTTCCTCGCCTATATTGCCTAAAATTAAAAAGTTGTAAAAATGGCAATTTTTGGACTAAATCCGTTGGTTAACCTCTTTGGAAAAATGTCAATTTTGCTACTTTTTAAACTTCATGTTTTTATAGCCTAGAAAGGCGTTTATCGTAAAAGACATTTTCCTGGAATATATTGCCTAAAAGAAAAAAGTTGGAAAAATGGCTATTTTTGGACAAAAACCATGGGTTAACCCCTTTGGAAAAATGTCAATTTTTCGATTTTTTGAACTTCATGTTTTGATAGCCTAGTAAGGCGTTTTTTCGTTCTATAATATCGTAAAAGAAGTTTCCTGGCCTATATTGCCTAAAAGAAAAAAGTTGGAAAAATGGCCATTTTTGGACCAAAACCATGGGTTAACCCCTTTGTATAAATGTCAATTTTTCGACTTTTTGATCTTCATGTTTTTATAGCCTAGAAAGGCGTTTTTTCGTTCTAGAATATCGTAAAAGACATTTTCCTGACCTATATTGCCTTAAAAAAAAAAGATTTGAAAGAATGGCCATTTTTGGACGAAAACCATAGGTTAACCCCTTTGGAAAAATGCTAATTTTTCGACTTTTTGATGTTCTTGTTTATATAGCCTAGAGAGGCGTTTTCTTGTCTAGAATATTGTAAAAGACATTTTCCTTGCGTATATTGCCTAAAACAAAAAATTTGGAAAAATGGCCATTTTTCGACCAAAACCATGGGTTAACCCCTTTGGAAAAATGTCAATTTTTCGACTTTTTGAACTTCTTGTTTTTATAGCCTAGAAAGGCGTTTTTTCTTTCTAGAATACCGTAAAAGACATTTTCCTCTCCTATATTGCCTAAAAAAAAAAGTTGGAAAAATGGCCATTTTTGGACCAAAACCATGGGTTAACCTTTTTGGAAAAATGTCAATTTTTCGACTTTTTGAACTTCTTGTTTTTATAGCCTAGAAAGGCGTTTTTTCTTTCTAGAATACCGTAAAAGACATTTTCCTCTCCTATATTGCCTAAAAAAAAAAGTTGGAAAAATGGCCATTTTTGGACCAAAACCATGGGTTAACCTTTTTGGAAAAATGTCAATTTTTCGACTTTTTGAACTTCTTTTTTATATAGCCTAGAAAGGCGTTTTTTAGTTCTAGAATATCGTAAAAGACATTTTCCTAGCCTACATTGCTTAAAAGAAAAAAGTTGGAAAAATGGCCATTTCTGGACCAAAACCATGGGTTAACCCCTTTGGAAAAATGTCCATTTTTCGATTTTTTTAACTTCATATTTTTATAGCCTAGAAAGGCGTTTTTTCGTTCTAGAATATCGTAACGGACATTTTCCTGGCCTATATTGCCTAAAAAAAAAGACTTGATAAAATGGCCATTTTTGAACCAAAACCATGGGTTAACCCCTTTGGAAAAATGCCAATTTTTCGACCTTTTGAACTTCCTGTTCTTATAGCGTAGAAAGGCGTTTTTTTTATTCTCGAATATCGTAAAAGACATTTTCCTGGCCTATATTGCGTAAAAGAGAAAAGTTGGAAAATGGCCATTTTTGGACCAAAACCATGGGTGTCAATGTCAATTTTTGATTTTTTGAACTTCATGTGTGTCTTCATGGGTGTCAATGTCAATTTTTGATTTTTTGAACTTCATGTTTTTATAGCCTAGAAAGGCGTTTTTTCGTTCTAGAATATCGTAAAAGACATATTCCCCGCCTATATTGCCTAAAAGAAAAAAGTTGGAAAAATGGCCATTTTTGGACCAAAACCATGGGTTAACCCGTTTGGAAAAACGTCGATTTTTCGACTTTTTGAACTTCTTGTTTATATAGCCTAGAAAGGCGTTTTTTCTTTCTAGAATATCGTAAAAGAGATTTTCCTGGCCTATCTTGCCCAAAAAAAAAGTTGGAAAAATGGCCATTTTTGGACCAAAAGCATGGGTTAACCCCTTTGGAAAAATGTCAATTTTTCGACTTTTTAAACTTCCTGTTTTTATAGCTTAGAAAGGCGTTTTTTCGTTCTAGAATACCGTAAAAGACATTTTCTTTTCCAGTATTGCCTAAAAAAAAAAAGTTGGAAAAATGGCCTTTTTTGGACCAAAACATATGGGTTAACTCCCCTAAAAAAAATGTCAATTTTTCGACTTTTTAAACTTCCTGTTTTTATAGCCGAGAAAGGCGTTTTTTTTGTTCTAGAATATCGTAAAAGACATTTTCCTGGCCTAAAAGAAAAAAATTCAAAAAATGGCCATTTTTGGACCAAAACCATGGGTTAACCCCTTTGGAAAAATGTCAATTTTTGGACGTTTTGAACTTCTTGTTTTTATAGCCTAAAAAGGCGTTTTTTCGTTCTAGAATACCGTAAAAGACATTTTCTTTTCCAGTATTGCCTAAAAAAAAAAAGTTGGAAAAATGGCCATTTTTGGACCAAAACTATGGGTTAACTCCCCTAAAAAAAATGTCAATTTGTCGACTTTTTAAATTTCCTGTTTTTATAGCCTAGAAAGGCGTTTTTTTTGTTCTAGAATATCGTAAAAGACATTTTCCTGGCCTAAAAGAAAAAAATTCAAAAAATGGCCATTTTTGGACCAAAACCATGGGTTAACCCCTTTGGAAAAATGTCAATTTTTGGACGTTTTGAACTTCTTGTTTTTATAGCCTAAAAAGGCGTTTTTTCGTTCTAGAATACCGTAAAAGACATTTGCCTTTCCTGTATTGCCAAAAAAAAAAAAGTTGGAAAAATCTCCATTTTTGGACCAAAACCATGGGTTAACCCCTTTGGAAAACGTCAATTTTTCGACTTTTTGAAGTTCTTGTTTTTATAGCCTAGAAAGGCGTTTTTTTGTTCTAGAATACCGTAGAAGACATTTTCCTGGCCTATATTGCCTAAAAAAAAAAGTTGGAAAAATGGCCATTTTTGGACCGAAACCATGGGTTAACCGCTTTTGAGAAATTTTATTTTTTTGACTTGTTGAACTTCTTGTTTTTATTGCCGAGAGAGGTGTTTTTTCGTTCTAGAATATGGTAAAACACATTTTCCGAGCCTATTTTGCCTAAAAAAAAGATGGAAAAATCGCCATTTCTACACCAAAACCATGGGTTAACCCCTTTGGAAGAATCTCATTTTTTTGTTGTTTTTAAGTTCGTTTTTATATCGTAGAAAGGCATTTCATAGAATATTTTTCTCAGAAGTAAAAAGATTTGAAAATTGCCAATTTTTGACCAAAACCAAAGAAAAGAAAAGAGACGAAAAAGAAAGAAGTCGCGGTTTTAATTCCATCTCCTTGGATTTGTCAAGCTTAGGCGGAGGATCGTCGCATTGAAGTTCAACAAATAGAACCTCACTTTCAACCAAAGGCGGTAAAACCCAGCTAAAACTTTGAGAGGTAATACTTATTGGGTCAGGAAACAAAACTGAATGCAAGGCTGGCACTACGGCAAAGGGCTGTTTTATTATAGGCCAATATTTTGGCTAACAGAATTAGCCTTCCTCAGGGCCAGAGCTATGCCGAGAGTTGGGTTAGGGTTGTACGCCAGTATGGTAGCTCATTTTAAAATACAACTTTTTTGAAAATTCTCTGTTTAGGTTTGGTCAATGTTGACAAAAATCACACAAAGAAAATTAAATCATGGGTTAGCCCCTTCAGGAAGAAAAAAAAAACCAATAATGGTAACAAACTAAAATCAGACCATGGGATCTGAAGAAAGGGTTCTTTTTGACCAGTTCACCACTCTAAAATATCGTTAAACATTGATTCTTAAGAAAACATTAGTCACCTTAGACAAAAACTAAAAAAAGAAAGAAAATAATCCCGATTTTGACCTAAGACAGGAGCCGAGGCCGCCAAAATCATGGCAGATAAAACCCTACGACAAATTCCAGTTTCCACTGCGGGTCACCAAAATTTCTTCACAGCCAATTTCTCACATAAAATAAAGCAAGAGAAAATTCCGGCTCAATAAATCTAAACCGTTTAGGAAAAATACAGAACAGTCACCACTAAAAATCAAAATATCAGTTTAAAAAGGGTCTTTCTATCCTTATGGTATCACCACTCTAAACTATCGTCAAACACAATTTAGACGAAAATAAAGAAAGAGATGAATTTAAAATTTTGATCCAAAAAAGAGAAAAAACATCGTTTTGGACGGAGGAGTATGGGAACAAGCATTGGAGTAAGTAACGCCTGGTAACATTTCACTCAGCAAACCCGAAGAAAGCCTGCCTTTGTTTTGAAATGCAGTTCATTCGTGGTTTTAGTCGTTATTTTGCACCTCCTTTTCTCCAACTTAACTTCAAAGCAAGTTTTCACGGTCATAAAGGGTTGTTTGCTTCAGATCGAAGGAAACTTTCCGTGGAGGACCTGCCAGGCCCACATTCGAATTTGAATGGGTTTTCATTGGCGAAGAAATTTATTTTGGATGGCCTTAAACTCCTTCCTTTTCAACAAAAAAAGACTGATTTAGATCTTGGAAAAATCCTGTTGAAAGCGCCGTTAAGGAATGTCGAAAACTTTGGACCAATTTTTAGGACGAAATACACAGGTCTAAGAACTGTTGTAAATGTCAAGATTTCGAACCCTTCTGATGCGGCTGCAGTATTTCGGGCCGAGGGACGTTCTCCTATCAGACCGGGAAGCCCTGCTATGAATTACTACAGGAAAAAGACTAAAAAACTTCCGGGTTTGCTCTTCGGTAATGGTACAAATTGGTACAAATATCGACGCTGGGTGAACGATCGAATGCTGAAGCCAAAGTGTGTGGAAGAATACATACCATCATTTAATGAGATTGTCACTGACTTTATGGCGAGGGTTGAGAAACTTAAAGGAATCCATGGCTTGGACAACGAGGTACCCCAGTTAGAAGAAGAGCTCTTTAAATGGTCCTTCGAGTCTGTTTCGCAGGTGTTATTTGATGAAAGGTTTGGTGCTTTGGAAGATGAAATTGACCATGAGGTACAGGAGTTCATCCAGTCGTCGTCCGACTTTTTAAACGCTAGTGCTTCCATCAATGTGCAACCTCCCTGGATGATGAATATTTTTCAAACCAAAATGTACAAGCAGTTTACACAAAGTTGTGACAAACTATACGAGTTTACTGGAAAATGTATAAGGAGAAAACTGGCAAAGTACGAAGAGCAAAATACAAGCGCAGGTGAACGAAATCAAAGCCAAAACACAGAATTTTTAGAAGTTTTGGCTTCCAAATCTGATATGACATACAAGGATATGGTAGCAACATATGTAGACATTTTCTTTGCTGGTGTTGACACAACATCAAATGCAGTTCTGTGGAGTTTGTATGAGCTGGCAAAAAATCAAGATAAGCAGTTCAAACTACATCAAGAAATTTCAACAGTTCTGAAGCCTGGAGAAATTGTGTCTGCTAACTCGTTGTCAAAGATATCATACTTAAAATCATGCATCAAAGAAGTCCTTCGGTTGTACCCAATCTATTTCCTTCACCGGGAAACTGAACAAGACTTGGTATTAAGTGGTTATAAAATCCCTGCTGGTACTCAGGTGATGATTTTGTCCTATGCCATGGGAATTAGTGACAAATATTTTGAAGAACCTTTATCTTTTATCCCAGAGAGATGGTTGCGTGCCCAAAGAAGACCATCCAAGAGCAGTTCATCTGTTGAGGCATTTGCTTCTTTGCCATTTGGGTATGGCACACGCATGTGTGTAGGTCGGCGCTTGTCAGAGCTGGAACAGTACTTGCTGTTGACTAGAATAATTCAAAAGTATCAAATATTTCACATTGGTGAAGAACCCAAGCCAAAAGTGCATGGACTTCCAATTATACCTGATCGGCCTCTTAGAATACAATTTGTACAAAGAGAATAGTCAATGTTCATAACACAGTGAAACCTGTATGAGATGGGCACCCAACTCTTGCATAATCTCCTCTTACTAGAGTAAGAGAGTGGGTGTCTAATTTTTATTATAGGGCCTTACAGATTTACAAAGGTTTAAGGTTTATTTATAGTGGAAAGTGCACTTAGCTTATCCAGCTAGTTTCAAATAATTCTGAAACAAGTGATGCAAATAGAACATAACAGGATTAATAACCCCAACTGACAGGAGACAGCCAGTTGGCTATTTATAAGCAGAGCTTATAAGGATTTGAACCCAGGATGACCAAGAACAAATCCAGTAAGTGGCCAAAGTAGAACTCGAACCTGAGACCCCCCGATTGCGAGTCCAAGGTGGTGACCACTTGGCCGCGCTTCCTCTCTGTAAACAACAAATCTGGATTCACACACTTTATTTCTTCTTTATAAAGCACATAAGCTTCTAGAAAGTGAACCCTTCCTCAAGTCTGGGGCACCAATAATAATAAGCCTCCATTCTCATAATGGCTCATAATTTTAATAATTTATTATTACAATATATGGTCTCACTGGGGGCTGGGGCAGTTGCACTGTGAGGACCATGGCGGTTGCTAAAGCAGCTCACCTAACATCGTTTTGAACTGTTTTTGTGTTGGTTATGGCATAGCCTGAGAGAAAAGCAGACATTTCATGACACTTCCACTGGTTGCCCAGATGCCATTCCATGTGGAAACCAGTGGTGGTGTCACAAAATGTTGGCTGTTTTCTCAGGCAAGTTATGGCAGGGCTAACTAAAATAAAATCCCTGCTAAACAAATAGTGAGTTAATGATCAGACGTAAGGTGCAAGCATGCAAACAAAATATTTTGGAAAATTGATAATGACAAGACAGACATTTCTTTCTCTTAAAATTCACAAGAGGCAATGTGACATAACCATGGCTCATTCATGTGAGCATGGCCAGCTGCATCTATGAGTAGAAAACACTGGGAGGGGAACAATGCTATTATAATCCCTAGTTTCTATTTGTTATCAGCTATTGTTTCAGCCTTGTTCTCCATCTTGTTATCAAAATATGTTGCTGACTTACCTACGACAGAGGCTGGTGTGGTTACCACCTGAAATTTTTATGTTGTTCCTACATTGCCACTAGCAACAAGAGCAACTGGATGCCTGTATCGCTTGCATGCCTGCAATGGTTTAATCTAGGCAGGCTGGGGTGACTAGCTGAACAGTTTTCTATCATCCAGGGTGCAGTTCCTCAAAAGATGGTTAAGTTGAACCCAGGATTAAGCCAAACTGAAAGCATGTTCTTGTCCAAGAACATGCAAACTTGAGCTTACAAAATTCTGTTGTGCCTTTACTCTGAGATACAGTAATGATAACACAAAATGTTACTCTAAGCAATAGGTGGGAAGGCAAAATACAAGAACAGAACAATATTTTAATCCTGGATCACCGCTAATCGGCATTTTCGGAACCAGGCCCAGGGTAATAATAAAATATTTTTGTGAGAATGTACTCACTCAGTGATTTTCCAGCATGAAACTATATCCTGCAAATCTCAATTTATTATATCCCACCACTCGCTTTGAATGAAAGTTCACAGGGATAAAATGTCTTACTATAAAGCAGGCCACATGATTGTACAAGAATCAAAGCACAAATATTGCAATTATTAATTTGTTTGCAGAGTTTATAAATGAATAAACAACAGATAATAATGAGGAATTAATAAAAAATATAAATTAAATTTCAAATGTTGTTTATTGTAGGAGTATTGACAGACCAATGTTAATGAATAATTCTTTGTGTATTTTCATATAAAATTAACATTTTCTTACAACTGTGCTTACCAAAAGCATCTTAAATTACTTTGTTAAATTTGTTTTCCATTAAAATTATGTCAAAACTGCTTACTCCTCTTCCAACACGTGAGAAATCAAGTGTTGTATTCTAAGATAACAAAATCTTCCTCCAGTAGTTACTATAATAATTTTTTTTACTGCTCCATAATTTTGCTTTTTTATTTGTATTGTCCCTGCCTATTTAAGAATAACTTTTCTTGAAGGCCTCAGAAGGACACTAAAGATGCCAGCTTTCCCAGAATCAATTTCTGGACTTCTGATGATCTCCTAAGTTTATCTTGACTGTTTACGAGTTGAATATGTCAATAAAATTGAAAGTAATTTGTATTCTCAGGTTAAACCAGGATTTCCTTTGTAACCTATGAATATTATTAGGGCCAGGAAACAAAGGAAATTCCATTCAAACTTTATACTGGCTTAACCTTGCAACAGCAGGGCTGTCAAAAAGGGCCAGTGGCCGGCCAAAACTGCTGGCTAGTTAGCCATCCTTAGCAGGCTACTTTCATATCCTTCTACCATAACTGCTCACAAAAAATAGGCACCACAGAATAAAATTCCCAGTTTTGAATGACACTGAATGCATATTTAGACAGGTTTAGATCTGTGAAACGT
Source organism: Porites lutea (assembly GCF_958299795.1). Taxonomy (NCBI): domain Eukaryota; kingdom Metazoa; phylum Cnidaria; class Anthozoa; order Scleractinia; family Poritidae; genus Porites; species Porites lutea. The sequence continues at coordinate 670,156 of NC_133207.1, read as the reverse complement.
TCGACCCGTGTGATGTCGTGGAACACCTGGGACATTCGACGGCATTGTTTCTAGTCTTGTGTGTATTCTGACGAAACAACATGGCATCTGCGGTGGAAAATTCCTCTTGAAAACCCCTGGAAATGCCATTTCCAAGACTCCTTATTTCAAAATATCCTTAGATGCCTTGGCCATCAATTACTTGTGCCTTTGGTGCGAGTTCCAAAGCCGCCTACTCCTCATTATCAGCCTGCTACTTAAAAACTTTTTGACAGCCCTGCGACAGACTTATCTACAACATATACACTACCAGCCAGTACACTTTTAATACTCTAGAAGGCCAGATCACGTTTAAAATTCATTGTACCTGAAGCCAAATATTTTTAGTGAACATTCCTGGTAAAGAATATATTATTATAAATCATTATCATTTTATTAAAAATAATGAAAACATAATAGATGCAAATTGGCCGGGTGACACCAGTTTACATCAACCTCTTTTATAAAAAACTAATAAGACAATGAAAATCTTAAAGTATGTATTATTATTAGGATTGAAAGGGTTAGGACATGTTATCCATCCTAGACATACTGGTCACTAGTTACTGTATGTTAATGATGTCCACAATAATCATTATCTGTAACTTTATACTTATTATAAGTATAATAAATTGTTTTGAAAAGGGGGATGAAAACACTTTTCTTTTTTACGCATTGTACAAATTACACCACTGCAAGCCCAAAGTACTCAACAACAAATACTTGGAGCACTTTCAGCAAATCCTGAACCACTTTGGGGTCAATTTCGCCTTCATGGTCACAGACTTGATGCCAACAGTTAGGAAACGGTAGTGAAATCAGATGAAGAATTTTGACATCTAAAAAGGAAAAATTAAAACACATTCATAAAACTATTAATAAACCACAAAAATCTTTTACATGAATGCAGCCAAGCTTACTTGAGCGAACAAACAAGTCCTTACATGTATGCACAGAATAAAGCAACACCAGGTTGTTTTGTTTTTAATTACTGTTATTACTAACATCTTCGACATAATTATTGTAACAAAAGGACAAAAAGTGACAGTATCGAAAACGGAAAAGAAATTTTCCGAAAAACTCTAACCAAAAATTATGGCAGTCTCCCGCTTCTCCTTTGTCTTTGGTCTGTCTACTGGGTAAATATCTTCAGGATGGAAAGCTAATATATTTATATTCCGCATATAGAGACTTCCTTACAGACCAAACCAACCACTGTCACTCTGTGTTCAAGACAATTATTCTCCATTTTGACATTTTTTTGCAACAGCTTTTACTTAATATAATAAACATATCATTGGTTAAAGGAGCTTTAGAATACCATAGTTCCTTTTAAGAGGTTAAATAAATCCTGAGCCATGCCAAATATTGATTTCCTCTAGGGAGGTCTAAATCTAATTTATTTTCCAAAGAACATCACATTCCCTTCATAACATTAGTGACATTTACACATTCTCCTTACATCACTTGTAATGATTTCTTAGTATATTGCTGATTGTTCGCAATGTTATTTGCTACAATGCTTACTTCTCTCTAAGAAAGGTATATGATCATCCTCAACTAAATATCTGCGATCCATGAGACCATGCATAAAATAGGGTTGAGGCCGTCGTTCTATAAGCCTGTTGGTGCTTATTAAGCGCCGCTCTGTCAAAAGAAACATGACAGCGTCAAAAATAATAATAAAAAGTTTCTGAAGTATTAATTGACTGATCGGGAACATTTTTCCCAAAGAGAATGACCCAGTTTTGAAAAATAGCACATTAAATAAATTGCTCAAGTATCCTTTGTTGAAATGACACTATTTAATATACCTGCCAACTCACAGGTGCACCTTACGCGTGAGTCTTAAACACCTGCTGATGGAAAATGTCAATCTCATGCCTACTCATGCCCATGGACCAAGATGTTTCTCATGAATGATGGAAAAATTTGGGCCATTACAGTATTAATTTTTGAGAGATTGGTTCGTCTATGAGAAGTTGCATGGCTTCGCCTAAAGAAGAGTTATAGTGTGATAGGTATATGGTATTGAATTACACACATTTGGGTATAATAATTTGAAAGATCTTTTAGAGGTTTCAATAAGCAGTGACGGCTGAAGAAACGCGACAGCTACTTTGCTCATAGAGGTCGGCTACTTTTTTCTGACAGAAGAAGCAACTAGTTTGAATAACGTTGTAAACAAAAAATATATCATAAAATCTAAATGAAAATGTAATTACGATTACTTTTCATAAAGGCCCAATGGTTTTACGTTGTGCTTTAGTCATGTGAATGCTATATTTCAGTCATTTTTTCACAAGTTTCATTATAGGTTTACACAGAATTCGTTTACGTGCAAAAGTACGTAATTTAGTTTTTTTAGTAATTTAGTCAACAGCCCCTTGCTGATATAGTCGGTTAGTCTATTCAAACCTACTGGCTACTTCAATTTTTATTGAAACCCCTGATCTTTATTCCTTGTTCAGTTGTCTATGATTATTAAAATGGATGGCATCACAAAAGAGACGGTTCTCCGTGATTATAGACATTTACGGTGTGGCTGAATGACAGTGTCTTACCTATCTGCTCCAATCTCTGAAACAAATCATCTGTCTCTTTGAAAGTATTATAAAATGTGGGTTGTGGATCAGAAGTACCAATTAGATCTAACAGTACCAAGGCATTCTGTTTCAAAGGAAGCAAGGAAAGAAACTTAATTAAAAACTGATTTCGTTACACTGATACATATGAACATATAATGAAACAAAGAAAACACAAAAATTAACTGAAATAAAAAATTCCCTACAACATATATACAAGGAGTGTTCAAATTTTCTGACCAACATACATTATTTTTGTAGTACTTAATTATTATAATTATTACTATATTTTATACTTACTATGGTATCGATCATTGTGGTTTCTGATCCCTTTGGATGAGTTGTGTTGCTCCATACTTCTGCAAGATGTCTCGAGCCATAAAGAGAGTCATTTTTTGTCCACTCCTTAAATGCTTCCTCTCCATCAAAAAACACCATTTGCAAAGTGACATCTGATTGCTGTAAACAAAATAAATTTAGCGCCAAACTGGCAAACTGAAGTCCTTAATATTATTATGGCCATGACTGCTACACATTTATCTCTACATTTATCTATCTATTTATCTCTATTATTAATTATTAATCTATTAATTATTAATACATTGACTTTTGAAAATGTGTTGATAACACAGTGTCTATAACATTGCATATACAAATTTGTACAAAAAACTTATAAAAAACTAACTCTAACAAACCTCATCATCATCATCATTGACCAGCCTATCTTGCCGCTGCCCCTGTGCTTTAAACAAAGGTGTCACTGTCTTGGCAATTTCAATCAACATTGCACATGGCATGGCTGAGTCTGTAGCGCCAAAAAAGTATCTACCATCACTGTCCTCAGGAAAATATTTTGAATCATAATGTGCTGCTAGAATAAGCCTGCGTTTTGCATTGGGATTCAGAGTAGCGATGATGTTGGTAAATCGCTTTGGCCCATAGGGTGTCATGTCATCAAATTCATCTAAGGTAACTGTCCAGTCCAAATCTTCAAATTGCTTCTTTATAAACTGAGAAAAAAAAGATTTTAAAATTGTTTGCATCAACTTTTTACGCCATATATAAAGGAAAAGGTGTAGAGTGTTGCCATGGTTAGTCCATACCCTGGGGAATAGCTAGTCGTTGAACCAGTTTCTTTACATATAAGCTAAATGGTTTACTGTCACTTCATTCCATGGTCAGATTGTTCCATTTTTTGGTCAGATCATTCCACAGTTTCAGTGTAAAACGTGATGTAAAATGCACTTTTTTGGCTTCTTGGCTTAAATAATGAAGTATACACGAGCAATGCCATTGTTTCTACTTATGGCTTAAAGACTCATGACAAATTCAAACTATATTGTGGTCAGATTGTTCCATTTTTTGGTCAGATCATTCCACAGTTTCAGTGTAAAACGTGATGTAAAATGCACTTTTTTGGCTTCTTGGCTTAAATAATGAAGTATACACGAGCAATGCCATTGTTTCTACTTATGGCTTAAAGACTCATGACAAATTCAAACTATATTGTGGTACGATCTGGCCATGAAATAAAGTGACCAGATACCAGCTAAATCCAAGACCTAAAACCCCTACTTAAAAAAAACTGTAGCAACATCCATTGAAACATTAACTAAACAATTTTTATGCTGTTTTCTTTGATTATCTGATTTGTTTTCCTGCACTTTTAGCTTGAGGATTATCCTGACAACCCTGATAGAAGGTCTCTTTGGAATGAATACCAGTGATAATACCCAATGTTAACAGTTTAAGTTCCAATAGTGACCAACATCAGCTTTCTCCTAACAATATCCATACATTGTCAAGACATTAGTTCACGAGAATTAAAAAGATGATCACCAGAGAAAAATTTTCACAACTCATTCTTTAATGAAATGTTTAAGGATCAGTTTAGAGAATTTGTGTTAAAATTTATGAAGCTGGGCCAGATGTTTTGCAATTTATCATGATATCTGTGAATCACTGTCCAAAAATAAATGTAACACTGTTGAAAATTGACATGTATGTGGAAAGGCAAAATGTTAAATCAATAAAAACCCAGTGAGGTAAAACTAAAATTTATGGCCTAATTAATTTTGATTTCTCAACAAACTCAGTAAAGTTTATATCATGTGTTCCCAAAACAAACACTTAAGAATATGCCAGCCAACATTCAATTTAATAAATATCTCCACAGCGTCAAATAATTATGCTTGTCAATTTAATTTTCTTTAAAAAAAGGAAAACTAATTAAGGAAGTTCAGTGATTTACATTTATATTTGACAATTACATTGCTTCTTATTTAACAATAAATATATAAGTTTTTCTCTTTTTTAAATGTCCCTTCATCCTCATATCAAAACCCAAACTTACAGATTTTACTTTAAAATAATGCATTTTTGGTACAGCTAATAATGAACAGAATTTTAAACAAATTTGCATTCATAATTTTATTTGAGGTTCAGAAGAAAGGGTGCATAAACACCAGCCTCAAAGTAAACCAGGCTAGAAAACTAGATGAGTCTAACTTTTTAAAAAAATGAAAAAACAATTTTGAAATAAGCATCCTGTTTTGGAAAGTTCTTTGTCAATAAATAAATTCTGAAATACAAATTATTTATATATCAGGAAAATCACGGCATTTAAGTGATTGGTGTGTGTGTATGTTGTTTTTTCTTTTGCAGTACAACAAAAATAACTTTAGCTTTTTTAAAACGAAAAAAAACGCACAACTCAAGCAAGTTAGATAGGTCAGTAATTTACTTCACATTCTGTAAAAGCATTAATATGTTAATTAATGTAGTCCCTCCTAACAATTTTTAATAATACTGGGGTTTTGTTCAGAGATTTTTACAGAAATAATGTTCACATAAAATGTAGATCCAACTTACAAAATATCAACACCAAAAATTTAGAAACAACTCGCTTTCTGCTTTTGTTCAAGGTAATATGGTAATATATGCAATTAAGTGGAGAAGTGCCAGAGGGCGTATTTTTTCTTTTTTTCCAAAACAGCTGGTTTAATAATTAGCGTGCTCTGTCCACATGCGGTTTCAGCAAAATAGTCACGTTCAATTTTATTCCTTGAATATTTAGGAGGTATATTATGTGAAAAGCTACAGGACCAATATTTATTTTGTCAAAGTACAGAATCTCAAGAATCGAGCGATACACGCGTACCATGCATCTCGATAACAGACAAAACACAAAAGATGGTAGTTAGGGATATACCACAACTATTCGCTAAACATACTTTCGAACACAGCTCCCTTGTTACCTTGTTATGTCAAGATACGATAAGGTCATATCGCTCATCTTTGCAAGAAAAATAGAGCCGTGAGAAATATACCACAAGTGCTTTAAGTAAGTTATGTCCAAAATGAATCGTCCATTCTAGAAGTTGTCTGTTTCGATCATATCGCACCTCGACCTTTACTTTATCTCAATACTCGTGTTCTCATCTTCGTTTCAACACAAATCCTTCCCTCTTCGACAACGCAATGAAGCCTCATAAACTGCTTTCGTGTTAAGAGAAGTATATTAAATGGGGCAATTATTTATATAGGCCAGAAATCGAGGAATATATGGTTCAATTTGTCAACAGGAACTAGAAGTTCCTTTCAGAGAAGTGTTCGTTTGAGTGTCTGTATCTGTTTAACAAGGGTGTTTAAGCGCCACAAACTTAAAAATAGCAATAGTAAAAAGTCACTAACTTGTTGACTTAAGAAAGTCAAAGAGATGAAACAAGTTTCACCATTATTTTTCTTACCAATTTAACGGCGTGATGTCCCTTAGTTCCTGGGACACGAACTCGCAATACTGGAAGAAAAATACCATCGTAAAAGGCTCTGTAGTCTGTCCTCTGTGCCAAGTCATTTATCTTCGATTCGGGAAGGGATCTTGGAAGAGGATGCTCTAACGGCTTCTAAAGGGAATGAAGAAGAACAAATACAAAACAAACACTAAAGCGATAAAGATAGATAAAGGTCAAAAACCACCAGAAAGAAACCACATGAGTAGAAGAAGCGTCGAACGGCTTTACATACCTTGGTACTCGCGCCTACAGGCGAAAAGATCAACGAACAAAGACAAACTAACACTCCTGAAAATATCATTTTACCCTCGGCGATCGACGTCGAAGGCTTGACGATATTAAATCAGAAAATCAGCTGCCTACCCATTTTATGTGTTCAAAACTCGCTAATTGATTGAAGTTATTATGTTCTTATCTAATTTGCGCACCGGTGAACTAAAAAAAGTATAACCGCTGACCGTTTCAATTGGTCAATTTCAATTGGAGAAATAGAGCGCGCGGGCGCATTTTTTTGAGACTCCAGAAGAATCAGGTTATTTTATTTGGGTCTATTTAGGGGGCAGGTTGTCAGAAATTTTGAAAGGAAGACACAGCTGAAAGAGAAAGATTGGTTAAACTCCCTATATAAAATATGTTATTATATTTATCGGTGATTTTTGAGGGAGATTGTTATTGAGAGTTTTGGAAAGTAGACAAAATGTTTAGTATATTTCATCTAAGCATTAAATTTCTAACCGCTATTCCAAACATCCAAATAGTTTACATTCGTGCTGAAGGATCGAGGAAGTGAACTTATTATGCTTACACCTAACAAATATATCAAATGACAGCAATTGCTAAATTGTCTAATTTCAAAAGCCTTGACGCCTCAATCGTCTATGCAGAGGCGACAAAGATTTCATTCGCTGAACAAGGAAAAAAGTCAAGTCTTTTGGCTATTTAAAGACGCAATTTACAAAGCTAGCATTTCGAAAAGAAAATTCTTAATTACTTGGCGCGCATGTGATGTTTAATCCACTTAAAGATGAAGGAAATTGGAAAAGGTGTTAAAATCTCTCAGCTGCTGTTTTATTTTTTTCAGCTATCTGACACTCGCGCCGCCAAAAAGTACAGATGATTATTCCCAGATGAAACGATTTCTGTGACGTCCAGTTCAGAGGGTTAAATAAAAAAAAAAAAGAAAAACAAATTACAATATTTGCTGTATTAATCTGTTTTACTTTCTTTCCGCAACATGCTCTTTTAAACGCCCGATATTAAGCATGCATTTTCTTCTCCATTCACCGAAACGTATTTCCAGGGTTCATCAAGAAAACTAATAAAAATTGTATACCGTTTTTTCGCAAAAGAGTGTTAAGATATTAAAGCAATGTAACCTCATTGAAATAAATTGTATTGTCATCAACAGAAGTTTACACGCACTGCCAAAACGTGCTAATAATCAAAACATTCAGGCACATCGACTCCTTGTCTTCCTCTGAATGCCACGACACAGGCTGGGACTGAATGATTTTCAGGTGTCTTTAAAAACTCTCAACGTACAGTATTTATCAAGTGACAAGTCACATGTTTAAAACTGAAAAATAAGGAAATTGGCAGGGTGTCATGACACGCTGTTGTCTGGCGAAATCATTCAAAGGAGGTTTCTTGATATTTTAGAGCGGCGGAAAAATTTTCCTTATCAGTCTTGCCGTCAGTAGCCTGCGAAAACAGCCTTTTCTCCTCACTTCTTACTTCTCGCTCCTCGGCGGCGCTTAGGAAAGCGGCGAGAAACGAGGAGAGATGGTTGTTTTTGCAGGTTATGCCGTCAGCTACACAGGAAGAGATCCATGACTTCGTGTCTTAACTTTTTAAAAAAGTAAGTTCTTTTGTTGCCTCCTTGAAGTAAGCTTCCTTATTCAACTTGAGCCATGAGGATAGTCATTTCCGCTAGACAGCATGAAGGCCTTTTCAATTTTCCTTTAGCGAGGACAAAAACATGGAAATACTACTAATAATAATGATAATGAAGTAATGATAATAATAATAATATTAATAATAAAGTTCCGCAATATATGTTAAAGTTCTAGTTTTACGTCCAAGCTAACAGAAATCGATAAGTTATGTACGAAAATTGAATTTATTCGCCAAGAGGGTCAGATGAACGGCAAAAATTTTTGTTACCCAACATTTGTTTTTCTTTTAGTTGTTATGTTTATTTTTTCTTTAATGAAACGTGTTGTTATCGTTGTTGTTAGAATATAGGAAGGGGAATTTGTTATGAGCCATTCTGGTTTGTTCTAAGTTTTACATATTGCCTATTATTAGAATGGGTTCTTTAGTAATTGTATTTTTCAATTATCTTTTTGTTTGAAGCAAAAAACTCAGCAGGATCTCAAAAAGATCGGAAAAGAATCTTCTTATAGCCGACTTATGGTAATCTTTCTACGCTAATTCGTCTACAAATTTTATTGCAGTTATATTTTTTAGTATGCATCAGATGTTTCGTTTGAAATGCAAGGCTTCGTTCAGCGAGGCTAAAACAAAAAAAAGAAGTAAAATAAAAAATTTGTGTATTATTTTGGACTTTCTCTTTTTTGTCGTCAGTTCGGATCAGTTTGCGGCTTTGTTATTCTTTCTTTTTGCCTTGCTAATGTTCCACAAGTCACAGATTCGACCAGATCATCATAAATTGTGATTCCCATCGCCATACAGCGATCTTAAACTTTATTAGTGGTTTCTCAGTGTCAGGAGATATCCATTGTTTTCGTCATTATCATATCCGCTTTGTTTTACTGTGCCTTGCGTTCGGAAATAACTTTTCATTGATGTAATCTCAGATCGAACCAAACGCCTATGCCGCCTATTGTATTCAGTAAAATAAACAATTTTTTGGTTTCATGATCCCAAAACCTGACAAATTACACTTTTTACTATTCCTTTATGTCCAGTGAGGATTCGTGAAAGTTAGCAGGCGTGACGGCTGGAAACTGAATAGTATATCACTTTTAATAGTGAGATTCACATTCAGTCAAAAAGTCTATTAGGCGTGATTGCCGAGTGTTTGAAGCCGAATGAAAAGGGACAAATAATCGGGAAATTTTATCGTCCAATATTTCGATAACACAAAAATAACCTCAACAATCTAAGAAAACAAACAAGCTGTTTTGCAGTCTAACTATTAGTCTAACTGAAAATAGCCAACCTCGTTCCCAGTCTTCCTTCCTACTGGTTCCTACTGTGAGCAATCTCTCCGGGGAGATCTGGTGGCATGGCTCTGTCGCAGGAAAAAATATCCCTACGGATTCCATACGGATGAGTAAAGGCAACGAGTAACGAGATTATGTAATAGCTTCCGTTTCCGAATAAAACAGCTAGTGACACACAACAACACACGACAACTTTTGTTCAATGATGAACACTGTATTATGCTATGTTGACAAGTTGAATATTAAAAAGCCATTCACTACATAGTCTACTACACAGCCAACACTAGTGGGGAGGAGCGTTGCGTGACGACACTAAAAACTACGGAGCCCTGTTAGTGCCATACACGCGCGCGTGCAGCATCATATTGGGAATGTATTCTTTTGTGTTTATGGCGAACACTTTCTTACCTTTGGCGCGACTTTTTCTCTCTGGCGCGACTTTTTTTTACCGGCGCGACTTTTTTTTCCTCGCGCGACTTTTTCTCAGCGGCGCGACTTTTTTTCTCTGGCGCGACTTTTTTTTGCTGGCGCGACTTTTTTTTCCTGGCGCGACTCTTTTTTCATTAGCGCGACTTTTTCTCAGCGGCGCGACTTTTTTTCGCCGGCGCGACTTTTTTTGCTTTTTCTCTAGCGCTCATTTGTAGACCGCTGCTAGATTTTATTGGGGGCTCAAGTTACGAACACGTGCAGTTGTGAGCAAGATGGCTGACTCGGTTGACTCGGCTGACTCCGATCTAGAGAAGGTAAGTAGCATGTAATTTAGCTCTGAATACGGTCGTATTCCTAAAGGAATTACGAGAATGAATAGCGGGAAGGTAGCTAGTCTTATTATTTCGCTATTTTCTCTGTTGACAGAGTAAATTATTGCTCGAAAAACACAAAGCCTTGCCAGGCTGGAAAAGCACAACAGGCAGAACAAGCTTGATTCTTGCTTTACAGCACCCTTAACAAGTATCTAGTCCTGTAATAGGGACAAAAAATTATGCAAAAAATTGTGTTCAAGACCACGTATCAACCGTGTCCTCATTTATTGGCGTTAGGTCTTTTTAACCTTCTGGGAGGAGCCGCTGTCCTAAATCACTGAGACATCGCGGATGACGACATGGCGGATAACGACCTTCGAAATCATATGATTGAGGAATATTTCCATTTGGGCTTCAATTATAAGGAAATCATTGATTGTCTCTTTTTAAATAATGGAATACCTTTAAGTCTACGACAGCTTAAAAGAATCTTATCGCAAAAAAATCTTGGACGACGACGCTTTAGCAACTTTGTTGAGATAGCAGACGCCATGGAAGAGGAGTTAAAAGGAAGTGGAAGCATTGTCGGTTACAGATCTATGTGGCAGAGATTAGTGGTTGACCATAAATTGTCTGTTAGCAAAGAATTTGTTAGGAATGCGTTAAGAATAATGGATCCTGAAGGGGTACAAAGGCGCTCAAGGCATAGACTCCAAAGGCGACAATATCACGCAAAGGGCCCAAATTTTATTTGGCACCTGGACGGATACGATAAATTGAAACCTTATGGGTTTTGTATACACGGTTGTATTGACGGATATTCGAGACAAATCATGTGGCTTGAAGTTGGGCGTACGAATAATCATCCCGGCGTTGTTGCAAGCTATTTTATTAACTGTGTACAAAATGTTGGAGGTACCGCCAGTGTAATTCGTGGAGACATGGGGACAGAAAACGTGAGAATCGCTGCTATTCAACGCTATCTACGACATGAAGGAGGAGATAGTTGGTCAGGAGAGAAAAGTTTTCTTTATGGAAGATCAGTTGCTAATCAGAGAATAGAAGCATGGTGGGGACAACTGCGAAGAGGAGCTTCTGATTGGTGGATTACTCATTTTAAAGATTTGAGGGACAGAGGACTATACTGTGATGCCAATGCTGTGCATGAAGAATGTCTACTGTTTTGTTACATCACAATTATCCGTCAGGAACTCCAAAGAGTGGCTAGACTGTGGAACCTACATCGGATTCGACCCTCAACAAGGAACAACAGTTCTCCCCATGGTCGACCTTGTCTCTTATACCATCACCCTGAAATGACAGGGGCCACAGATTGCAAGCATGATGTTGACATTGACGACTTAGATGTTGCTAGAGATATGTGTTGTGATGACCTGCCTCTGGAATCAACACCTGAATTCAATGCACTTGCCCAGGTCATCATGACAGAAGAAGGTCTTAGAATGCCAGAAAATGCTAACGAGGCACAGAATCTTTATTTGATTCTCGTGAACGAGATAGAGAAGTTATTGTAGCTTCACATTTATGAGAATGGTCGACCAGAAACATGTCGAATATTCCTGCCCCTTGCGCCTGTTCTTTCTCGCCAAAGAAACCTTGGCCAGGACTCTTCATTCATTAACAAGTCTCAATGCTGACTGATGCGAAGAGAATACTGTTAGAACAATAGCAAAAGCATCAACAGCCAAACATCAACTTTATTAGCAATTTTCTTTCTCAAACGATCCATTGTTGTCGTCTTTTTGTCAAAAGGAGGATGCACACGCAATAAGGAGAAAATGGACAAAATTTCTCCGCCAATATTCATTGTATACAGCAGAATATTAACATAAGATAATTATCTTAGGTGAAATCAGCTCAATTGAACTGAGTAAACAGATATCAAATAGCAAAACGGACTAATTCTGATGAACACGAAATGTTGACTATCATAAAAATTGATGTTAATGTGCACGTGTACGCACTGAATGCATTCACATTCGTAATAAACAGCAACCGTAACCCTTTAATACCCGAGGTGTCTCCCTCTTATCAGCTAGATAGTCTGACATTGGGCATTCTAAGTTAAACAAACAGTAACAGTAACAAAGAGTCTTTATAAAATATGCCACTGGGAAGGTGCCGTTTAACCAAACATCAAAAAGTATATGACTGAGATTAAAATGAACACAAGACTTGCTGTCATCAAGAGAAATGTCACCGAGTGCATTTACATTTGACACAGACGGCAATTTTTTACAGTAACGCCCTCCCGATAAGCCTTTGTAGGCGTTCACTCAAAAACAAAACTGGCGATGTTTGAGCCAGTTAATTAGCAGCTGACATGATTATCTTACGCAGGTACAACGGTTAAAGGCCATGTTACACGAAGCAATTTTTCTTGCAACTTGCAACGCAATGATGACGATTAAAAAACCTTTCAAGTTGCAGAGGGGGTGTCACACGTTTGCAACTTTTTTCGCAACTTGCAACTTGCAACGCGTACAATAACAACCAAGATGGCGAGCGAAAGATGAGCTCTGATTGGGCCATTCTGACTTAATTGCGTTGTAAGCTGCTGAGGGGATGTTACACGCGAGCAACTTGTCTCGCAACGTTGCGAAAAGTAGAGGGTCGTTCTACTTTTCTTGCAACTCGCAACGCAACAATTGCAGTTGCAAAATGGGGTGTTACACGTGAATTTTTTCATGCAACTTGCAACGCAACAAACGTTGCGGTGCAACTTGCAGTAAAAATCGCTTCGTGTAACATGGCCTTAAGTTGTGCGTGAGCCATCTAAAATTCGGAACTAAAGAAGGTACAGAAGAAGTGTTTGTTGAAGACGTTTCTTTACTCTTAGACTGAATTGAATGTAGAAAACTGCAAAAAAATCTGTGTTCAATTTTTACTTTTTCTAAATATGTGAAATTGTTATTTTTTAAGCCTGAAAATTGACAACTGAAAACTGAGTGTACATACTCGATTTCCAGGCTGACAAAAGAAATAAAAACTGAACATCCATTTGTTATTTTTCATTTCTTTAACTTTCAGAAAAAGCGACCTGATAAACATGCATTGTTTGGCCCAGCAACTTCCAATTCCAGTTGTCCAAAAATGGCTTGAACTGCACTGCACCTTGCTTGTCACGCAGTACCGAAACCCCGTGCATTGAGAAATCCAAAGGTAACATCAGCTTTGAAGCTTTCATAATCACTATGCACAACTGGAAGACGGAGGATGTTTGAACATGTATTTGCTGTGGGAAATCTTGACAACCCTTCATGCAAAAACTCAACGGTGACAGGTAACGCACGTTGTGGTAATACTTTGCAGCCAGTGGTAAAGAACAAAATGTCACTCAAGTTGATGTCAGAATCTTCCGCATCTTCTATGTCCTGAAGATAATCACCCCATCTGGACAAAACAAGACTCTCGGTTAATGCCTTTGAAGAACCAACAGGGCTTGACGTAGGCCTGAACAATTGTTCCATTCTTTCTGCTGTCAGCTTCTCGGGTACATCACAAAACAATGGCCTGAAACTATCAGGATATCTCTTGACTGCTTCTAGTACGCCAAGGGCTGAGAGGTTTACATCGCCCGAGAACAAACCACTGCGAAGTTGCTGCAACCATTTTCTTGACATCATCCAGGGTTTGTATTGGCATTGCCAATGTTCCAGCCAGCTCAAGAACAGTTGACAAGTTGCCATCAACTGTGCAGCTCTTTGCTTTCTCTACAGTGTCACAGTCTATCAGAGATTTCAGAGAAGATTTCAGCTCATGATCATAGACATCTTGCAATGGCACTGTCAAAGGTTGGTCACTGAGAAGAGCTTGAAACATGACAGGGGATAGGAAGTGCGGTACAAGTCCCCCATGCACGAGTGACATTGCAATCATCAGTCCTGCAACAAAGTAGTCATTATCTTCTAAACACTTTACATTGTATGACAGGAATCTGCAGCTCTCCGGACCACACATAAGTTGAGAATCATGGATGCATTGTAGTATCAGCGTAAAGAACTCTCTCATGGGGCCACCCCAGTCGATGGCACCTTCACTGATCCCAGTGTCATCAGTGAACTTAACAGATACCTTGTTAGCTGGCGAAAATACTTTGCGGGAAACTGCTCTCTTGGCTCCTTCCCATATGAAATTGCGAGCAATGTTGAATTTGGTGAGGCAATCAGCATTTATCTGGGCTGCTAGTTCATTCAGTATTTCAGGTGCTGGTTTCACTTGAGAACAAGTAACAGCTGGGACATTATCACTGTGGGTTTCACTTGCAGAAACGTCACCTTCACTGTCAGACGAATAACTTTCCCTGTGACATGTAGTTCCAGGTTGCTCTACCAGAATGGAGGCGTAGTAATTGTCCAACTGCATTGGAGTCATGGGCCTAGTAAAATAAAAGTAAACAAATACCATCACAGTGATTGGTATGAAGTCAAGAGTACACAATAGATATATATTATAATATTTATAATTCTACCTGCAAATAAGGGAACTTCCCCACATAAGTCTGGTAGTTTATTTACGGTCCTCTTGCCCCTCATTAGAGTATATAGGCAATATTTTCTAATGACTGTGGATAACATATAAATTAAAACTTGAATTTAAATATCATAGCATCATACAAGAAAGGGGTGCCTGTGACACAACAATCAAGTTCAAGTTTAAAATGAAAAGAATGTAGAGCAATCAAATTTTTATACAATATTGTCTTTATGAAACAGATTTCTGAGATATATCTCCTTGTCTGTAAATGCAACGCTGAAAGTCTGTCCTTGATATTAATTTCTTACATTTATGCCTGTTAGGATAACACCACACGAAATACATGTAGATACTATAATCCCTGCTCCTCCACAACATGTATAAGGAAGTTCAATGCTGCAGTTACGTTTTCCTTACTTAAAAAGACCAATTTAATGTTCCTTACTTTTAGACATAAATTTATTACTTCCTGATAAAAACTGAGCCCTTTTAGTGCCCAAGCATCATGTGTTAAAAAAATGAAATATTAGTGGGAAATTTTCAGTCTGACAATTTCTGATGACTGACTGTTATTTATATGGAAATTGGCAGTGGAAGTTTAAGTTACTTACACGTCAGTATTTATTTCCCTTCCTTCCATGTTGCACTCACAGTCTGGCAGTGTTGTGTTAATACCATTACTTGCATCTCCAAATCCCATGAATTGAATGTCATCATCAGACTCACACAATGATGGTGTATGTCTAGTAGTAGCCATAACCAAGGTACATCTATCCTCTAGTTCACTACTTGGTGGCAGCGGTGTTCCCACAGGGTCACAGAGTGTGAAATCCACTATGTCTGGAGTCAAAGAACCAGCCCAATCATATACTACTGCCACTCGACTATTTGCTGGAAACCGCCGAGAGCATACTCCCATTGTAGGGTGTCGGACCCTTACAGTGAGAAATTCTGTGCTGGGTTCTGCTAAAACTCTTGCAGCTCGTGCCTCTTGAACTCTTTTCTTGTGTTCAGCCTCAGCCTTTGCAATTTCAAGGGAGATTCTTTTTTGCTTGTCTGCTTTTAGTGAAAGTTCATACTCGGTGTCCTGCTCTCTTTTAAGTGATTCCCTTTGTTCTGTTGTACCAATCAGGCCTTTTCTGTCATCTTGTCTGTCCTCAATTGAAGTACCAGCTGTACAAGCCCTTTCAGAAGAATTGGTGTCATGACTCATTATCATGGGTGGTAAGCCATCATCACTTTCATCACTGAGAGTTGTCATCTTTTTGGACAACAAGTATAGCCTGACATCTTTCAATTTAAAAGCCTCTATGTAATTTCCAATATTGAAAGGTAGCTCTTTCCCATTCACTTCCAGGGTAACACCCATTTGGTCATTATGAAAATTTCCAATAGCAAATAGCATGTCTTCTGTTTTCCCATAATATGACACTCCATTAGGGGAAAAGATGGATTTACAAACTTTCATAATGTCTGTTCTGTTACTTGATAACAGCATGGTTGCATACCTACTGCCACCTCCCTTAGACAGAGGTACAAGAACATAGTCTTCAACCTCCTCTCGGAAGTGTTTCCATCCAACTTGTACTCGTTTAGACTTTTTTTTTTCCTTTTCAAGCTTTTTCTTTTGCTGTTGGTTGCCTGAAGCAGTTGTAAGCTTAGTCGACCTATCTTTCTTTGAAGACAAGAATGCCTCAAGGAGTCTTCGTCTTTTGGATTCCTTTTCTTCCTTGTGTTGCTTCTCTTGAGCGGTGCTACAAAAGCCACGAAGGCTTAATCTGTCCCCTGCTGTCGACAGCCCCATATCTTTAAGGACATCATCACTCGCATTTAGGACTGCTGAAATATCCATCTGGGATAAGAAGATTTAAGTTAATTAGTATATTAATGCTCTTTTCCAATGGAGATGTAATTTATTCTTGTTTTTTAGAATTGAAATAGCAGGAAAAGGGGAATGTAGTTTATTTTGTTGTGACAGCTTTTTAATTAACTCAAGGAGAGCAACACCATAGGGGTATTTCTTCTTCGGCCTTCACTGTTTGGCTCTTGTTGTAATGTGAAATAAAGTCATAATTTGTATTACATGCAAAAGAAGTCAGTACTTTAAAATGCCCCAGTGGTACATTGTGGGAGTCTATTAACATTTGCGATGATGTCAAATCTAGACCTTGTCTGGGTGTGTGTTTGTGAAGGGGAGGGGAGATTGAGTTATGTTATTGATCAGTACAAAACTTTGTTAAGGAGGGCTGATAAGACATAGTAAGGAGCCATGATGGTTTGAGCAATGGTTCTCTTTCCTTACAAAAATATATTGTTGTTGATGGCAAAATTGTAAGAAACAGACGTTCAACTTTTAACGTTTATTGTGAGCCGCTCGAATCATACATCTACTGTCCATGAGGTCTGACCCGTGTCATTGTAGAAACTGGGTCGTGCAATCACGTGTAATTAAATTGACTGGCTAATCATGCAGTCCTTAATTAGATATTAATAATAAGTCACACAACCTGTCACAAAGTGACACAAAGTGACACAAAAGTAGCCAGCTAAAGTCAATTGACTAGCAAGTGATTTTAGCTGCCTATGACAACACACAGGCACCTGCTTAGGCGGCCTGGATGGGTGCTAGTTATAAAACAGGATAAAACAACCAAAATTATGCTAACCTTTTCTTCCTCAAATTTGTCTACTACCCTTTCTTCCACTCCTCGTTGTCGTAGATAGTTACAAACCTGTAAGTGAATCAACAACACTATGACAAAAGCTGAAAGTACAACTTCGCATTGTTTAACACAGACTGCACTTCATAATAATATTTTTTTCATATAATC
>NC_133207.1:620000-647500 GCF_958299795.1 Porites lutea | reverse complement strand
GAAAGCAGATTATAGTCAGGTATGTTTCAGAAATAATTGTATTAAGTTGTAATGTAGGATGAACGAAAACCCGGCATGAAATCTCAAGGGGCAACCCAGGTATGCTGGCTGGCTGGCTGTGCCTTGTACTTTTGTGGTTTACGTTGGTAGCAGGAGAACAAGTTAGAGGTTGATGTTGACGTGCTGTGAAAATATTGTTATAAGTCATCGACTTTTATTTTCCTTCTTGGTTGGTTAAAGTAACGATAAAAAGGGCTGGTTGGTTTAAGGCGATCGTTCGATCTAACTTTGTTTTGAAATTGCTTGGCTTCATAGAGAGCCAATTCCGATCATGTAGCTTTTTAGCGTACATGAGACATCGTGCCCTACGGTCCAATTTTTTTCGGTTAGTTTAATCCATCATCAGATATAGGGCTTCCTTGCTGTTACGATATTTCAAGCTAATAATTTATACACGAATACAACCAAGTTCCTGAAAGCTATATTATGGCTCCCGCTCTGTGAGTGTCGTCGATTTCGCCAACTCGCGCGCTCCTAATCCACGATTGTTTACTTTTTGAAGAATTCGTACTTTGAAATATCATATATTTAACTACCAAGACATGTCATTTTTAATGAAAAGAAATTATTGGATGGCTTGTATGGAAAGAATCATCTTGTGATAGTGTGTAAAAGGGTTCTAATATTTTTTGTTGACAACGTAAACGGTGCTCTCGATATGATTTATGTCGTTCTGTCACAGTCCTTGCACAGAATTTGACAGGGTCGAGGGCATTTTCTTTGTGTTCAAGCTATTGAACTATTCTCGTTACCATTTACCATCTCTATAGTCCTAGAAGTAGTACATGGGGATATTATTGTTAATATTAGCGATAAAATCTACTCTTCTATACCTGCAATTGTGACACGTTTTGTCATGGTAATTTGAGCAAGATGATCATTGAAAGAAATGAGAATTATATTGGAGTGAGTCAAAAGATCTGAAATTAGTCGTAAGAGCTGTCTGTGTGATAAATAAACAACGTTATTTTTTTAAGCCTTGAGTATCAGTTTTTAGTGCAAAAATCGTTCTTATATTCACAACGATACATTGTAAGTACAGACTTTAAAGCACTTAAGTTTATATTATGAAAATGGTGAAGTCGTCTGATCTGTGGTATTAAATTAAGAAAGCTCATATTGAATGAAAGCGTTTGTCGATATACATAATTATGAGGACTTCAAAATAGCATTCTAAAACTATTGCTTTGTTTTTGGACTAACTCTAACGGAAACAAGCTTGCAGAAATCTTCCTGACTAGTTGTATTGGCAGAAATGATGAATAGTTGTATGCATCTTAAGTGGGAAATAAATAATGGTCTCTCTTGTGCATGCAAAGATGTTAATTAGAGTTAAAATGTTTTTTTTATGCGCAGCTTGCACTGCTACGTGTAATTCTTGGTTCATTGATATTAAATTTTCATTTCAATCTTAAAACACTTTCCTTTCCTTTGTTTTTGACCTGCTTGGCTATGTAGCTATTGACCTCATGATAGCGCCCTGTTACTTACTTGAGATGAAATCCATTTGGCCAGTCATTACTGATATCTGTTCGGAGGTGGAATATAAATTCAATACCTGCTGAAATGCTGAGATCCTTGTTAAAAATCCCACTCTGCGGAGGAAAAGTTTAAGACTCCAATATTGGAAGAAACATGCACAAAATGCAAGACTGATTTTATAGTACCATAAAATTCTGAAATTAAGCCCCTCCATGTATAAACCCCTCCAAATTTAAGGCCCCCGGGGGGCTTGTACTTGGAAATCACCCTCAAATACAAAGTAAAACAAAGAAAAACGGTAAGTTTCCTACCAAGAATAAGGCTAGCCCAATCAATTTCTAAACGTAAATTTCCATCTGTACATAACCCCTCCGAATATAAGCCCCTCAAAAAGGGCCCTTGAAAAATATAAGCCCTGGGGCTTATTTTCGGAATGTTACGGTAACTGCTTCTAAGATGCATGTATTATATGCGATCTGATCTAAGTTTTGGATTTAGCTTTCCTAAATCCATGATTTTTTAGAATAACCATTTGCACCTCTATTCATGTAGAGAATGAATAGTCTTTGTTTAGCTTCAAAATTCTTAATCAGGTTAATACATGTATATTAACTTACCCTTAGTTCTTAGACATTGTTAGTAGCATAGTAATAAATATATAATTTTAACAATCCCGTATAATTTGCCATTTTTAGGGTTACAATAAAACCACCCGTGGAATGGTAAAGGATCCTCTTATCTTAAATCACAAGCCACTTCTTAATGGAGACTTTGAATTTCTTGGCCGGCAATACCGCTCTTCCTCAGAGGTTAGTTACCCCTGTTTGTCCTAACAGTAACACTAACACTCATGTTACTCATTTAAAAACAATGTTTTGGTGTCTGCAATGAACGTACAATTTCAGACCTGTGTAATAGTTTGCTTGGGGTTTAGTCTAGAAATGCTTTGTATCATTGTTTTACAAAATACATTACATTATTGTGTAAATGATGAGACGTGCAGCTGTTTAATGCAGAAAACTCTACAGAAGTCAATAATATTAACCCTTTTTCTTATAGTGCTCTTCAGACTCACAACTGGACACACTGCTCGAAGAAGCTGACAAAATACAGACGTCAAAAAATGGTTTTCGAAAGGTAAAGTTATGCCAAAAGTAGAGCATGGGGAAACTCTGTTACTGTGACCATCAAAGGATCTGAAATAAGGCCAGGAATAAAACATTTAACTACTGCATCAACTTACTCTTTTTTTTTTTTGTATTTTATTTATTTATTTTCTTTTTACAGGTATAGTACAAACAACATACAGATCGAAACATACAAACACTACAAAATTTACAACAACTACCTTAATTACAAAAAAAAAAAAGAAAATAGAATAAATAAATAAAAAGCTACGCTGCACTACACTACAAGGCTTACATAACTTATTCGACTTGAACTTAAAATACAGAGTAATACAGGGAGTATTAGAAAAACGAAGTTTGGATAACAGCTACTGTTGTATTAATGGGAGTAACGGCTTCCATTTTTTATCATGGAAATGGATTTTGTTGTTTCTTTTCGCGATAAAACGTTCGGTTTGAAAAGTTTTTTTAAATTTATCGACTAGCAGACTTACACATAAACAGCCCTTATTTAACTTACAGCGGTAAATAAAATATTTGCTTTCAAGAATGATGTAATTGACTAGAATGCTTATATTATCTGTATCTAAGATCCCAAAAAGGACATTCATGATATCAAACCTAATAGTTATATTAAAAGAATCAAGTACAGACTTTAAATCATTCCAAAACATGCTTACTTTTGTACAATGGAAAAAGAGATGTTCTATGGTCTCCAAGTCCTTTTCACAAAAATCGCACAAGGGAGAATCTACTTTTTTGAACTTAAACAGCATCTTGTTCGTGTATAAGATCCTGCATCAACTTACTCACTACATGTGTATTAATTTCCATTTGTTTTCCTTTTTTGTAAAGGGTGCTCCAGTCAAGAAACAAGTCCGGTTTAACATGGAACGAAACAGGGAACATTTTTACAGTTATGCTCAGTCATCAGATGATGAGAGCAGCCTCATGAACAATATTAATTTTGTAGATTATAACTTTCAAAGCAGTGAAAGTTATGAAGATGAGGATGATGATGATGATGATAGTGATGAAAGTGATGGTGATGATGACAATTCTAATGACGGCGATGAGGAATCGACTGACAATAATGATCCTGAACTTAGTGAAGAAGACTCTATTTTAGAAAATGGCTATTTAGTTGATAAAAGTAATCCTTCTTCTGAGATTAACAACAACAGTACTGTTTCAAATACAAGCAAAAACCCAGTGACATTAAAAGGCACCACAAATATAATAACTGGACTCAATGGGACTACTGAAGAAAATATGACTAATGGAACACTTGATCACAAAGACACTAAGAATGATAAATATGAGGACAAAAGATTGCCTGACCTCAAAACACAGGTGAGACATGTTTGAAATAGCTTTAGTGCGAGATGTAAAAATGCAGTTCCACTGCTAGTCTCCCTTGCAGCATTTTTTGTCTAGTCACACAATACTCCTCCCGAGTTTGTTGGGGAGGAGCATTGTGTGACATGACAAAAATGGCTGCAAGAGAGCCTATTTGACTGCTTGATGCATCAGACTGTTTCAGGCACATTTACAACGTACAAGTACAGTATAAATATTTATCACATTAATTTGCCATTATCTCAAGATTAACAGTAAAACTTGTATCAAGTGACCCCCATATTAAGTACACACTCTGTATTTAAATGATAGGAGTGTAAGTTTCACACCATTCTTCCCATATTTTCTGTAAAACAAACCTGTATAATTTTAGCGGGCACCTTTGTTATGTGACACTAGTCACTGTTCTGTGGGTGTCGGCTTAAGGGTTAAGTGTCCCACATCAATTTTCTCAACACAATATCCATACATCATCGAAATAAAAGGTTAAAAACTGTTATGAGATGATGATCACCAAAGGGAAATGTTTTGAAATTCTCTCAACTAGGTTTTAAAGAAAATGTATGGAGATCAGTTTGCAGATTTTGTATGTGGATAGTGGGGCTTAAAAGGGATGAAAAAGGTTTCACCATATTCAACGTAGCCTGTGTACAGACACACCCTTCCCTCACTAAAAAAAGGCGTCGTCTGTACACAGACTAGTTTCAACGTACTTCAGTTGAAAGTAAGCTCATGGCTATGAACATCTTGGCCCTGGGGTGAGTCTCACCCATTTGTTATTTGTCTGTCACTGTAAGTACATTTTCAGTGCCAGATCCAAACCTTGAGATAAAAGGTCCACAAAAAATTTTTTTCAGTCCTTTGGGCCTCAGTTTGGTCTAAAAATAAGGGGCGGGGGGGTGGATCCGCCACTGATTTTATACCGTTTTGAGTGACTTTAACACAACTTAGACTTAATGCCTTAATTTTAGTTTACTCGTCATTTTGTTCATTTCAAAACATGCAGATTCTTGAGATGGAGTCATCTCTCAGAGAGAGGCGGGATTCTTTTGAGCAGGAGATGAGCAGCATGACCTTAAAACTTGAGAAAGCCAGACAGGAAACTAACCAAGAGGTATTGAACTTAAGGAAATTTAAAGTTGTGTAATAAAACCGTCCCTTTAGAGGGAGGTTCACTTATGCAAGTTGACAGTAGAGTGTACTGACATGCAGCTGTAGTAATTTACACAGATATAGTGTTTTCCCCATTTTGCGTAAAGAGCTCCTAAGCTACAAGCCTCCTGTGACATTGACATCTAGGTTTTTTCCCACCTGGAGACAACAGAGCTTGCAGTAAACCTTCATTTTCAGTAACCAAGTGAAAAGAGTAAAACAGTTTCTGCAGAAACTCTGATTACGTAGCACCACAATATTGTTCACTTTGAAAAAAGACCCACCTGTTATCAGCATCTGGCATATAAGTTATCAGGGTTTGTTTTGCTTTTATTACAGATGAATAAGCTACAACTAGAGTTAGAGCAAAGAAGACGGCAGTATATTACCGAAATGGCAGATATCGATAGACGGAGAGAAGAACAAAAGTAAGCGCAATGTTAGCCTGCGTAGCAGGCGCTGCTTTGTTTTTTAGGGTTAGGGAAGAAATCTCGAGGATGCGCGAAGGGACAAAAGAAGAGGAGCCCTCCCCTTCGCGCGTTCCCCTCACGTGGCCTTTAAAAAAAAATAACCGGCACCAGCGCAATGTATACTAGACATGACCGCATGCAACAAAGAGTTTATTATCAATACACTGACCTTTTTCTTGGTCGAACAATCTTGGGAACCAGTTCTAATTGTCTGTGTGGACACCCTCAGAGTCTCCTTGAAGAAAGTATAACACTTTTTATTCCTGAAACACCTGTAACCGCCTGTGTAGAACCACGATCCTTGTACCACTTGTGACGTCATTGTAATCAGTTTTAATGCACAGAAATGTCTTTGATGCGCAAGTTGTAGAGGATGAAGAAATCGTGCTAAGCATGCCGCAATTTCCGTAAAAAGGCCAGAGACAAGGCTAAACCATTTCAAATTGACTGGTAAATGCATGTGGAAATTTGTCACTAAGGTACCCACGGGTACTTAACAATTTTTTTCAGCGTTTTTCGCTGTGCGTTTCCAGCGGCAGTGGAGTCAAGAAAATTCTATACGAAGGAGAGGAAAGGAGGAAGATAATTTTTTTTCACCAGGAAATTACTTTGATTTTATATGAAATTCGGTTAAATTAGCCTATATTTGTACTGTGGAAAATAAATCGACAATTTGTTTTTTGCTATTGTTTCAAGAAAACTGATTAATTTTTCTTAGGAAACAATTTGAAGAAGAGCTAGAGGAATTTAGAAATGAAAAGAAGCTTGAGGAGAGAAGACAAAGATATTATGAACACGAGGTACAGAAATTCTGTTACGTAGTTCAACAACTGGAGATGCATTAAATTAGTTCAGATGTGGTAATTATTTCTTGTTGTAAGGGCAACACCATCTTTTCAGGATGCTTTTAAATTACACTAATTGGACTTTTAAGTTAAGTCATTTTGAATATTTTAGCTTTGTTTGTAAAGTTCATTTTAAGATAACTATTTCATATTCTCTATGCAGGCGTCAATAACCCAAATGGAAAAAGAACTCAATCAAAGAACACAAGAAGTTCGGGATCGAGATAAAGAGGTAAAAAAAAGGTTTGATTCGTTTCACTGAAAAAATTACACAAATATGTTTCTCTGCTTTTGTTTTTTGAGAAATATTTCGCAATCACACTAATGAACTAGTCAGAAGCGAAAGGAAGTGTTGAAGACATCGTGCGCGGCAGAACGCACGAGATGAGTTGGAGCAAGCTACAACCGTTTTCGTTTTGTTAGTAACAATAGGTTAAAAAGGTGTCAAGGTAACCATAAGTTCAGATCCAATTATAATGGTTAGTATGCCCTGAGTACTGGATTTTTCCGGTCCCGTTAAACGGAGCTTTTTAGCTAGGGTAGGTCTTCTGCAATACTTGCTGAACTTCCCGTTGTAATTGCTATTTCTAATGGGCTTGTTTTATCACGTTACAGATTCGTGAATACGAAGAATACTTAAACAGGCGCCACAATGTGTGTAACAGTAAAGAAGAGGATTTAAATATTTTACAAAACGTAAGTTGTCTATTCTCCTGAAACTCTTCTTCCACAAACATATAAGGATGAGCAAAAAGAGGTCGCACGTCTCTGGGATGCAATCTTGTTCGACGGTCTTTAAAAGTGCTGTTCCTTAACCTTGTAAGATAGTAAGGCACTGAAAAAGAAAGACTTCTTCCGAACAGTTTTCGTGTAAAATGGCAAAATCACAGGACTACATCCACAGACTGAAAATTTAGAACTGCAGAACGTTTTCATTATTGACTCACTCGTAAGATCTCGTTAATTGGTTTTATGTTCAAAACTCGCAAAAATCTTCTACGTAATGTAACGTACGTAATGCGGCAAGGTTATGTTATTTTTTCCGTTATAGGAACTGGACGTTTTAGCTAAGGAACTAGAGGCGAAAAAAGCAAAGCTTCTAAATAAACATCAACTGATACGTGATAGTTCTGAGGAGGACATGGTGGTCTCCACCCCTCCCCTGAGATCAAGGTATGTATACTCGCCATCAACCCCTCCCCCGAAAACAAGGTATGAGGGAGTTACCAAATTTGTATTGGAAATAAATAAGCAAATAAATATTTAGTCAATTTAATATCATGATTTTCTTTGTTACTTGAAATGAGTGATAAACAGTGCGGAGGAAACACATTTCGATAACAGAGCGTTTTTATGGGCTATGTAAATTTATTGGAACAAAAGAAAGTTTGTACATAAGAAGAGAGTTTAACTCGCACAGGATTGTTTTGGAACACCAACATGGCCGCTGTTTTATTATTTTGGGAAACCAATATAATCGTGTTCGTCAAACCGCATCCTAATCTGGTGTTCCTGTGGCACAAAGGCAAAATTTTCGAGCTATCACTGGCGACTGCAAATTAGCCGCCTCTATTAATTTTATCAGGGGCATCTCGGCCGGGAAACGACACTCCTTCTGACCCGATTTCGTTTTCGTAAGTGACGAACGCGGATCCGTAATCAATGATTACCTCTAGTAATAATAACAATATAGGTGAAGTGACGTCATGTGAAAACGCTGTTTACGGCTGACAGAGTTACACCTAATTACAATAACGTTGCCTTAGGGTACGTCCAGAAGAATCCGGATATTTTTGAAACCGCATACTTTTTCACACGAATCGGCCCAGTCTGTCCACACGAAGCCAGTGAATCCAGACACTCTCTCCAGAGCGGTTTAAGGTCCCGTCCACACGAATCCAGATAAAAAGTATGCGGCTTCAAAAATGGCCGGATTCGTGTGATGGACATGGCTTTGGAAAAATGAAAAATGGAAAAAGCCAAATAGGAATTATTTAGGCCAATTAAGCCAAATTCTTAGGGTGGATTCCTTTGCAGCCGTTGCATTTCCCCGCTGGAATTTTTTTTATTGTTTTTCAGCTTTAAAACAATAGCAAATTCCAACCAGCAAATGTACTACGTCCATGTGCGGAAGCTGCAAATGAATTCATTAGAATTATAAGCCTAATAAATTAATTCCTATTTGCCTTTTTCCTTTTTTCATTTTTCTATGACAACGGTTTTGCAATTGGGAGTAAGTCCATTAAAATGATTCTTTTTTAAACTTTCCGCAGGAGCGCCAGTCGAGCAAGTGTCGGCAGTAAAGGAGTTGATATTAGAATAGAGGAAGTGAAGTCACAGAATCGCCAGCTCCTGGAAGAACTTTTTACTTTAAAGAAAGCATGTGAAAATAAAGATGAAGAGCTCACAGAGCTCAGAGAGAAGGTATTTGACTTGTAGAGATTACTCTCGAGGTTCTCAATGACCATAATCAGGTTTTGTAGAAACCTGATAATCGTGTACCGTTTGCTTGTTCTGAAAGGGCTCAAACATTCGCGCGGTCATAGCAGTGTTTAGACACTCATGGTTGCAGTTTACTCGCAATATGATTTGTGTAGCCACTAAACGCCGAAGAAGCTTTTAACAACTCGTTTAAAAGATTAAATGATAATTTGTAAGTGTTGGTTGGTTGAGAAGGCAGATAAATCAAAAACTTTAATCAAAGCAAGGGAAATAACCAGTAAAATTCTACCCAAATGTAAGTTAACACCGGTTTGAGTCGAACCCAAGCCACGTTAGTAGGGGGCGAGTCACGGCCTTGCTATCTGAAATCAAACTCTGAGTAAACGCTACCTTGTTGATATAGAGAGTTTCCATGGAAAGTTCGCCTAACAAAGTTTTTTCTCTGTGATTACAGTGTCATCTTGGATTAACATAGTGTTCTTTTTTCTCTTTCTCAGCTTGGTGTCTCTGAAAACGAGAGCAAGCGACTTCAACAGCGAGCAAAACACTTGGAAACACAGTTGGAACTTGCCCGAAAGACGGCAGAGATCGGTGCGGATAGTGTTTCAGTTGACGAGATAATGCGGAAAACCACACAAGACATGCGCAATGCACGGCCATGCCGAATTATGCGACTGTCCCGTGCGGTAGCACCGTGCCCTTCAGTATCCTCAGGTGTCAGGGTTCCACGAGGAAATTCAAGCGATTCTTTAGGGACTAAAAACACAACAAGTTCAGACTCTGGGAAAGGAACCAAGGAGAATGGAATGAAAGCTTCCAAAGGGTCTTCGGGTAAGAGGGCTCAGAGAGAAGGGACCGAAGGAAGGCATAAGCTAGGGACTGAGAAAATCACCAGCTCTCTTTGTACCATCATGTAGCCAAGTGTTGGCCCGCACGTAAGTTCTCCCAGTTGGGTATTTGGGTGGGGCCAGGAGAGGGTGCAGTGATGCTCTCTTGTCCTTCCCATTCGTTGAGAGCTTGCTTGCAGGCTGGCTGACCTCTTGTAATCAACTCGTGTCGCAAGAACACCAGGTTACATTAGTGAATATAGGGAGCTTACAAAGAAGATTTTTGAGCGACGCATGTCAACTGGAAGTGCACGTTTTGCATTCTTAGACATTGTTTTTGCCCAAACGTGCGGGCTAATCGTCTTTATAAGAGTAGAGACGGTTAGCAATTCAAATTTGGTAGCGTCAAGGCATATTAAAAGGGAAAAGACCTCATTACACGTTGACGAGCATCACTCAAAAACGTCTTTGCTCAAGCTCCCTTATAAGTATTATATTATGACGCGTTTTAGAGAGATTTGATTATATTTATCTTTCTCAGCGATTTCTTGAACAAAATATAGTACTTACATACCGCAGTCACATTCCAAGGAATTGATTCATTTTTACAAGTCCGGACGAGAAACAGAAAATCATCGAAAAATATTTATTGTAAAGTTTTAGTGATCTGTTTGCCAAATTCACGCGTCCGTCTTCTATTCTTCTAGATCTCGCAATCCATCTTTGTGTTTACATACAATCTTTGTTGACCAATAGAACGTACGATAAAAAACCATTAACTCTTTGTGAAGACTTAACGACACAAAGAACAACAACGTTGACTGGAAGAGCACGAAAAGTTGAATATTATTAATAACAGATCATGTTGGTCATATTATATTTAAATGGCAAACTGAATATTTTTGTTATAAATATTTTCATACCTTCTCAATCATGTTTGTAAATATCTTTTTTAATGGTTATTTATTTAGAACTCGCTTTTTATAATTCAAGCTCAAATTTCTTTGTAATGAAAAGTACTGTTGAATAAATAATGAAGTGATTTATTATAGCGAGTGTTCTTTTGGAAGGATTATAAACCTTGTATCAGGAGTTTTCCACTAAAAATGTGGAACTACTGAAATATCGATTGATGAAATATACACTGCATATAACTGCAGTACCTTAATTTATCCCAGTGTTCATAGTTCTGTTACAGCGGAAACTCCACACTGCAGTCGCCTGTCAACATAATACTAAAGGTTTCGTGTTGTCCTTCGATACCAGTCTCTTCCATAGTTACCTCGGTTTTCTCAACCAGAAGGGACTGGGACTGCTGTTCTGTATACTCCTCTTCTTGCTCATATTCCATCTTAGGAAGAAACGGTAGACATGCCTCTAGCATGCCGTGCATCTCCAGGAAAGTCTGTGAGAAAACAAGACGTCTTTATTATTTAAAATAATAGTTTATTGTTAGAAGAGCCGAGACCGGACACTAATTCGGCCAATTTTTCGAGGGCGCGCTCAGAATTGATCACGGCAACATGTTGCCTAGTCCCAAGGCCTCATTATTCCGCGCGGGAAATGCGTTTCGAGTCGCGTGGTCCGTCACCGAAATGCACTGACCAAGAAGGTCTGGGACTAGCCAAGGGAACATGTAACATAGGTTCCAAATTTTCAGGTTGTGATTCAAATTCTTTTGCTTTGGTTTGGTTGTCCAAATAAATCCTCTTAAGAACTATTCCCCATCGGTGCAAACTCTTTTACAGCATTACATCTTATTTTCTTTCTTGGCGCTCTCGGGGATAAAGTGAATAATCTTTAGCCTATGATGTGGAGATATTCTGGCTATGTAAGGTCGGAGCAATTAGAATGTACATTGTACTGGGGAGAAAAATTAAAAGGTAACTTACAAAGATAACTTGCTCCCAAACGTATCTCTTAGTTTCAAGGACTATACCTTAATTACTGCGCTCAAGTGACGTTGGTAGTTAAGATGTAAGCATTTTATGTGATATCAAACACGAGAAGGAGTGTTTATCTTCAAACCGAGAAATTAAAAGAACTTCATAAAATTTAACGGTCACTAGAAACATGAATGATTTCCTTTTCAGAATAATTTCCTCTATTCTATTATTACTGACTGACGGAAAGAGGATTTCCACTGTCACGTAATATTTTACCCGCGTAAATAAAATAGAGGCAATTTATGGAAGGTCGCACGTCAACGTAAAATTTCAACCTCGCTCAACTCTTACGTTTACGCGCGAATTTCATATATCCCCTATATTTTATTTAGGCGCGTAAATTTTACGCGAAAGTGGAAATCCACTCTTAGAGAAAAATGCTGCAAGTCTCCTGAATATAAACGATAAAATACTCTAATAACACGCAACGATTGGTGTCTGATTATTTCCATGACCACATCACCCTAGACTTACCCAAAGTTCTTCAAACCCGCTCAGCTGGTTAGAAGCGATATATTCAGCGGAAGGTTCATCGGGGTGCATTTGGTGAAACAAACGAACAAGCTGCATTGCGTTCTCCAGCCTAAAATAACAAGAAAGCTCAAAGTATTGATTCTGTTCTATACAGGTATTCTTACACTTTGTTTTCAATGTGGCTTTAATAATCTACCCAGTAAGTGGTGTGTCAAAGATCATTTTCCACAACATTAGATCCTGACCTCAATTGTTTAAGTAAGTTCTATGTTGGGTCTTAACTCTCAAGCTTCTCAAGGAAGACGGGGCGAGCTTACTGTATAGTCAAGTCGCGCGGTAAACGAAAACAAGCGCTGAAAGGGATTCTCAATTTCTTTTAGGGGGAATACAGGAGCTTGGCCGAATGTTATTGGACAAATACGACACTTTTTGGACTAATACTGCAGCCTGTAGGAGGCATGTCATTGAAGAAAACATCAAGCCCAGCTGACCAAAGTGATACACACGGTGAAAAAGGATCAGTCGACTTAGCCGCGTGATAAAGACTGGCAGAAAGCAGCCAAAAGTCGCGCTTTACATCTCAGGCGACTGCATCGTGAGACAAACGGTAAGACATTTTATAAAATGAGAATTAAATACCTATTGGCTTGTATCGTCTTTAGCAGTATACCAGTTATGGTTTTATTAACAATTAGGAAGCTTAGGAACTTGTCAAAGTACGATGTGCCAAGCAGGATCTGAAAAAGACCAAGACGACTTAGAAGAAAATCCATCCGCATTGATCTTATTAACTAATTACAGGTGCAGTCTGAACTAGGCGCGGAGCTTACAGCACTGACTCGCCTGCTACCAATGTGGCCTGGGTTCGAATCCAGGAAGCGACGCCAAACGTGGGTTTAATTTGTTGTCGGTTCTCTTTTCTGCTACAAGAAGTTTTCCTCCTACTACTCTGGTTTTCTATTCTCCTCATAACCAACATTTTCAAATTTCAAAGGGTTTGCTACTTCTCAATCATTAGTTACTTTTTATTCATTTAGGTTACGTGGCAGTAAATTTCAGTTCTGACCTGATACTCTTGCTTTTCTTCAACATGTTTGAACACTTCTTGTTCAACCTGAAGACATATAAACAATCAAGTAAAAATCTCAGCTCTGAGTGAGTTAAAATAAAAATTGACTTAAAATGACTTGACTACATCTGACTAGTCACACACGAGGATTTCATCCACGGACTTCGTACAGAAACATAAACACCACCACACTTACTGAGAAGGAAACTTGCCAAAGTTACAGTTCGCAAGTACTTCTGGGACTGTTACTGAAATTGGCCAATAGCTGACTGCCACGTCACCAGTAATGATCCCAGAAACAATTGCGGCCTGACACATTTCGGCTCCAGTTTCCTGCCCGTTTCTAAGTAGCGAATCCACTTATCCACGTGTGTTAAAAAAACTGAAGTGCTCTAACAGCAAAGTAGTCTCCGGCTTACAATATCAGCCTGGGTGATGGTGCGTCCTCTCTGCCGTAGTTCATCCAACTGAGTAAGTACACGAGTAACGCAGTTTGTCTCCAGTAAGGTCTACAAACAAAACAAAGGGTAAAAGCTTCAAAACAACAAAGGGAAAATAGTGAAAATAGCTGTAACACACCTTGCCTGTTAAAGAACTCTTCTTCTTTACCTGAACCGTGTATGCAGAACTGAAACTGCCCAAATAAGTAAGTTTAACAAGAACAAATGGTTTATGATTGTGGAACCAATTGGAATCGGACTTGCTGCCTTCTCACTTTAAATTCATATGCGAATACAACAAAATGACAGGAGCAAAATTTGACCAAATGAAAAGGTAAACCAGAAGACGGGTTAAACCTGAACATGTTTTTGGCGCGCAATGCTTGATGGGATGAGCATGAGACAGGCGAGTGCGTGGGCCTGGAGACCAACTTTATGAAACTGAACAGCTATGGAATACACATCCAGATCAAGCAGCAGAGGACACCTGAAAGAAAAAAGAAATCATTGAAATACTCATTTACTCATTAAACGCCAATAAGCGTGGAGGTTAAGCGTGCGTTCAAGCAAGGGTAGCAAGGACTACTTATTAGGTCAATTAGATGTGCGCCAGAGGAAATTGCATGTCAATCACAGACACCTCGTGATGCACTCTATTGCAGTTTTCCTTGGGTGGCTACTCAGAAAATGTTTGTTCCCTTTCTACAGGGACAAAAGGTGTCCTCCATATATGTACATTGTACCCTCAGAAATTTGGTCGGACAGTTTTCAACGGAGGACTTATTTTAGTTGGGTACAAACTGTCCGTAAAGTGTAAAATATCTGGAAATGTTTGTTGCCTATGAAAACAAACTAAAAAAATATAATGGGAATTTTGATGAGGATGTTACACTTGACAATAAATCATCGCACACCTTTGAAGTAACGATGCAGATTCTTCGCAGGCAATCACCTCTTCGTCGGATAACGGAGAGGAAACTGAAATAAAGTAAAATTACAACTAAGACATTTTTCAATGTAACAAACCTATAACCTTCACTGTAAAGGTGCAATATTCTGCCAGCTAGGTAACAAAGCGAGTTGTCAGCAGATGTCTGAGCAAGTTCATTTGTCCCAGTCAAAAACGAATGGGGTGAAAAAACAAAAGTGAAAATTGATTTGGGACTCAGTCAGACCACTATGAAATGATCAGCCAGTTTCCGTCGCAAGAACATGTAAGCTTTGGCTTGCATAAACGATGCGTCTTTATTTATTACTTTTTTTTTGTTTTGTTCGTTTCCTTTTCTTACGTTTCAAGCGCACGTTCTTTTTTTTCTTTTTATTGCAGGACAATAACATCCGATCACATTTTTACCGCAGAAAATCTCCATACAATCCGGTATGCCATGGCTTACCTGACTTGAAAGGTGCCGTCAAAACACTTCTCCACACCTGAGGCAAACAACGAACCTAAACGGAGTAGGCAGTTACACATTCGATGGATAAATAGAATATTCTAGGAAACTGTCCACCTACCCTTCCCCTAATTCAAAATTTTGCCCTTTGTGAGAAAGCAGTGTTAACATTTGGTTAGGGGAGGGGTAGGTGAGTAAATCTATTGGCCGAGACAAAAATAGTGGTCGTCGAGAAAAGGTGGCCGTTAGTACCGTTAGTGGAGGTTTGACTGTATAAGAGCTAGAGAAAAACGCGTAATTCCAATCTCAAAGTAAAACGCCAGTTGTGTTATAATAACTCACACTGAAGTCGAAGTTCTCCCTTTATTTCACGATTTCAAAGCAGACATCACATCGGAAATTGACCATTTTCACATTTGCTCATAATACACCTTAGTTACCATCCAAATAACCATTGTCTCAAATCTCCCTGGGTATTACAGTCGTCCCAAGAGAAAGCCGGGGTAAAAAACGTGAAAATGGTGAAAGAGTTGTCCTATTGGTTAAAAAAAAAAACGAAAAACATTGGATGAATGGCTGACACAATGCTGCTAGCCCAAAAAACAGGTGTTTTTTTTTTTACAGGCAATGAAAACAGAGGTTACTGAGAACCTCGTGACTCCCAAAATTTTACTCAAGCGACAATAACAAATACAGTTTGCCAAATTTAGCACTGGACTATTCATAGGGCAGTGTTTATCCCATAACACTCACCTGCCAGAGCTCCGAGATCCCTGCCAAGTTTACTAGAACACGCCTAAGATACTTTATCTAAAAGAGAGAGAAGAAAACCGACACGATCAAACTAAGATTTTAAACGACACTTCGTTTTTTTTTTCAGTTTCATACAAGTGTGCCACGTTCTTGACCTTTCTTCATAACGACGGTTCTGTTCATCCTACTGACCGCTGACCGCCCCTTCGTCTCCGAGGATGGGCTCTGTTAACTCTAGCCTATGGATCATGTCTTAGCATCCACCCAGTCAGTCGACCAGTCACGCATTATGTCCAAAAACTGATCAGCTGCTCTGTCAGTTAAATGAAGGGCTTAGTTTGTAAGAAAACTGTGGTGCTGAGTCGGTGCAGGGAGGGGGTGAAATATAAAGATAAAAGATTTGATTTTATCACCGGAGTTGGTAAGGTAGATTGACCACCGTAGCGATTCGCTCTGGTTACGAGCTATAGCGCCAAAGGTCAGCTTTTCTATCCTCCTACAGTGGTTTGTTAGTTAGCCTGCTAGCGAGTGAGTCAGTCCATATCGACCTCACAGTTTATCAGCTGATCAGGTGGGGTATGCTCACTTACCATTCCAAAAGCCAACAGTTGTTGAAGAACACTGTTCCATAGCTGTGGGTCGTGTATACTGTTATCCAGACACAAATCTGCTACAAGACGAACAGCCTGAAAAGGGTAGCGTAACATAAAGACGTTTTCTTGGTTCTTTTATCGGCGCGTCTTGTTCTTACTAACGATCCCCCTTTTAGATGTTTTCTTCAAGTTAAGATGTTACGATTAATTTTTGGTATTAAGACTTTTCAGTACAGGTAACCAAATAATTCATTGGGAGGTTAATTAAAGAGAAGAACTGAGGCTGATACATAACATTAAAACAATAATTATACTTGCTAATTAACAGGTATTTAACCCCAGAAGCAGTAACACTTTAGACAAATGAATTGTTGATTGCTTTCCAGTGTAGAAGCCACTATTTGAGCCTAACGATAACGTGTAAAATATATTGGAAGAATACTGTTTGGGAATCAATGGTATTCAAGGACGTGAAATATAGACATCCAAATCCTTGCAAAATCCTCTTTCCAATGGAAAAAAATGAAGTAATGTTTTCATGGGAGAATAGAATTCGAGGATATTTCAAGACTCTACTGACAAAGTGGAGTCTCTCTACTGGAGACTGGTACCGAGTGCGTACTGGTCGGCCGAGTTCTCGATCAATCCCGGCTTCTTACTAAATTTCTGTTAAATCTTTTAACTATTTTTCAACTGTGACCGGAACAAAGAAACTAAAAAAAAAAAACCAAGTGTAAACTTTCCTTAGTTAGCCTTAGTCTTAATTTCATATTTTGCACGCATTGTCCTGCCTCAAACAGCCTTGCTAGCTGTGCGCAATGCTTCTGTAACATTATCTGTTTATTAATAAAGTTTGTCGTTGTTGTTGTTGTTGTTGTTGTTGTTGTTGTTGTCATAACACACCTTTCTCTCGTGTTTATGATTTCGCCACAACCCTCGTACCAGTCCTTCTTTGTTACACTTGTCAAAGGCGCTGGCTGACTGCTGGATATGCAGTCCTTCAAGTTCCGCCAGGCAAACCAAAGCCTGCATCTGTTGCCTGTCAGCGGCGGCAAGATACGAGCGTTAGGTACGTGGTGTATGAGGATAGATCATGAGGATACTTTCTGTACTGACGTCAGATATTGTGCGATACATATCAGAAAAATTCGTGTCTCGATACACAAGGTACCCACCAACAAGAGCTTTGAGACACGGTTAAATGCCAAGGCTACCGTATGTCAAGATGTTTTACTCAAAATAAAGTTTAATGGCCAAACCAATCTAGAAGCAACGTTTATACAAATGTAAGAGCCTCCAAAGAGGAAAGTATTGTTGGTAACATTTTTGCAAATCACAACAACATGCAATTCTTCAAGAATTCACCTTGACATTTGTCCTTTCTCTGTGGAAGGTGACACTTAATATAATTTCGAGGTATAAATCAATAGTAGCCTCTTGATAACTATTTAACAGTCTCTCTTTTTCTCACCTGATTACAGAAATTGATGTGTTACAAAGCTTTTCAATAAACTCTCCAGGAGCAATGGAGAATAGAGCACGAAGAGCACGGACACGACAGGTACTTGACGAACCCGTCTAAAATAGCAAAACAAGAAAAGTATATGAAAAGAAAGGACAGAAATTATGAAACTACACCATGGTCTTATTCCTGCAGTTCAACGTTTCGCGTTTTGAAGGGTAATAACCCCAAGTCAAAAGGATAACTCGGGGTTAGAATAAGCACACTTTGGAGGTTAAAACGTCGAATTATGACTCTAGTGTCACTCGTTGACCATCTGTTGCCAGTGATGGTGTTTGACCATAGTGTAGTTTCAGAATGGTAATGCAGTGTGGTTGTAGTTAGTGTTAGTAAGGTATTCAGTCTGTCGCATTGTTGGAGCCTCGGAAACAATCAGTCACGCTATTTTAGTTCTCAGGTATGACATACATGTTATCTGCTACGACTCGACCGTTATGTACGCCATCTACATATATGTCACCAGTTAATTATGTTACTGTGAAAATACACTCGAATATTAAACGAAACATTGTTTAAGTTCAATTATCTCACCTTGTTAGCAAGATTGAGCAGAAATCGGACAGCAGTTTGTTGGTCAGTGCTTTGCATGATATATATCACCCTGGACAAAACCAAAAAGAAAAAGAATACAGACATCCCTTAACCAGCGTTTCTTGCAAAGGGGTGGGGAGGGGGCAATGACTTCACAGTGAGAAATAATAGCGTGCTGCATAGACCAGACGCTGAAACAGACAGGCAAATGTCTGAGACCTATTTTCAAAGATAAAGGGCGGAGACCATGCACTTTGGTGCCGGACACACTGGCATGCCTTCGGGAGTGAGTTCCTCCTTTAACGTACCCTTTGTCAGAACGCGAAAAAAAAAAAACTAACATAATTTGCTTTTAATGACACTATACCTTCTTAAGTTGTGTTCATCTTCTTCATTCTCATCACTCTCGTCGCC
Organism: Porites lutea; assembly: GCF_958299795.1. NCBI lineage: Eukaryota > Metazoa > Cnidaria > Anthozoa > Scleractinia > Poritidae > Porites > Porites lutea. The sequence continues at coordinate 628,600 of NC_133207.1, read as the reverse complement.
GCCAGGGGTGCCAAACTAAGGATAAAGAATAGTTTAAGGTTGTGTAAATAAATGGTGTCACTGATTTACCGGCAGAAACAAAACTATCGTTGAAAAATTGAATGCATATCGCTGATTTTTTGGAATGATCACGACTTTGGTGAAAATTCAGGGAGAAAAATTTTTTATTGCCACTAAAGAACTTAATTTGAAGAAACAAGAGATTGCCAAAGGTATCAAAGAATTAACGTTAAAAGTACTTTCTGCATTGGTACCAAGTTGCAAGGTAGATAAACTATTGTACAGGGAGGAAAATGTGATTTACGGTTCGATCCCCAATAAAGAATAACAATAAGGGGTTTTGTGACAGCATAAATGTGCAACATCAAAGGCAATCTCTGCCCCAAATTGCAATTATTCCAGTTTAGTTTTAAAATACCTCTGAGTCTCCTCCTGAAGATTGACTTGAAGAAGGTAACCATTTCTATGAAGTAGAGGACCAACATATCATAAGCATTCTGAACCAGAAACACAGGCAATCTGTGGCAAAACCTTAGTAGGATATACCAAGCCTTAAAGGGTGGTTGCAAAGATAGTAAAAGCGGTTGTAATTTTACACTTTAAGGTTGAAACACTTCTGGGGCTTACTAAGGGGGAGAGAGTAACTCTCTTAAGCCTAGAGAGCAGGATCTTATACATATCAATTACTCGCCATCCTCGCGTATATTAACAACTCGGCTGCTCTTGAATTCAATAGCTTGATTACTTCAATTGAATGGAGTGTTTCGTCTAAAAATCCCAAAGCTCAGGGTTAAAATCATGGTCAAGCAGAAAGTTTCATGATTTCGTATACGAAGTAAAAGTTGATAAGACGATCACAAGCGCTAATGGAATAATAATTTAATCTATACGAGTATTCGTCCTTTTGAACCGACCATCTCTTTTAAACATTCAAACAAATAGTGACTACATAATCAAACCTCTATCAAATGCAGTCTGATCTTCTCTATTTTAGTGTTGTTGACATTGGCGATTTCTTCTGACGCTTTGTGGATATCTACAAGAGAAAAAAGTCATGAGAAAAATAAATTCTAAAAGAAAACTTTGCAAAACCGTCACCAGGTTGCATAGGCTTGAAGTCATTGACCTAAGATGAAATCCAAAAAAATGGGAATTTCAGGCTCAATGCGAGGCTGTTAAAATTGATGTTGGATAGGTAATATCGACGCCCCGTGGGTATGGTAATGTCCGTCTTGGACTGTGTGATCCCATGTTGGACGAGCAAGAACTATGCAGAACGGCAAGTCTAAACCACCCCAATATCAAGCAGAAGCAATATGGACAAATATACCAAAAGAAAAAAATACGGTACACAAAAATGGTTCCAGCAGAAATCAGTGAGTAAGTTCCACTCTGAAATATGTTGATTGAATCTTTTGGTTATTAAGCGTGACGACTATTGTGTGGGAGAGAGAATATTTATTCGAGTGAAAAAATTGGAATACGGAAGGAAGCTCGAATTCCCACAGTTGGACTAGTACCAGTACCTGGCGGATGATGAGCAGTGCCTGGTTCCCTTGCACCAAACGTCTCATACAGTTGGCAAATAAGCTTAGCTGGTTTACTTGTTAATGAAGCAATGGAAGGGTCTGTGATGTTGTACTTGTGGAGCACATGTTCTGTGGCCACGCCCCGACACAGCTCCAACAGCCGGCTGTGAGTAAGCTTTGCTTTCTCTTCATCCTACAGAAAGTAACACAATAAGGGTGTTAGTAAGGGTAAAGTGGATGCAACAGGTGGATTTGGTGGGTAAAATAAGCTGGTCAGCTTTTCACTAAAGTGATGCACTGCATGATCAAACAAAGTGACAAGTAATATATCAAACATGAGATGCAGTGTTTCATCACCAGATGAAACACCGAGAAGAGAGTTGAAAATACGACGCGCAGCGGAGTATTTTTGACGAACTTCGAGGTGTTTCATCTGATGATGAAACACTGTGTCGAATGTTTGATATTTCTTCTCAAACAAAATGATTTTTGAAGGAGAAATTAAGGATGCAAAAATGAGCAGTTTTTCATCTGATATCCAAACACTCATTAAACATTAATTTCCTTTGTATTTTCTTTATGAATTATTAATGAGTTTGAGAAGTACATGTGCCACCGTTGACCGTAACGGAAAAAAATCAGTTGACAATTCAAAACCGTTAGCCATTTGTGAAAAAGAACACCCAGCTCTTCGTCAGATTAACTAAAAGTTGCTTGAAGACGTATTTTCCCAAATCTATGATAAAATGAGGGCAAGCGGGATACTTAAAATCTATTTTAAAAAAAGATCACCTTCTGAGAACACGACGATTTCCACGCCATTGCAAGATCCACACAAGTCTTAAGTATATCTATTTTTTCTTCACCTAGGAAAGAAACGACAGGCAAATTATTGGTGTTATTGGCTCATTTACCCGGTATATACTTGGGAAAACATTCAAGGAAAACAGTATACAGACCCAGTGGAAGCTGCTGAGCGATCCACTTGGCAGCAGCGATAGCCATTTCTTTGTTTTTGATAGAGTAGAGCATACTCTTAGCCTTTTCACTATTGTAGGATTTGGCCAATTGGCTTTTTTCTTCAGCGGTGATTCCAGTCAAGTTAGCATCACTAGAGCCAGATGGTGAGGCTGAAGGTCGAGCAAGGTTACGGATGGCTGTTAAATAAAGCTGATCGCTGGAGAGCTAGAAAAAAATAACAACAACTTCTCATTATGGTTCCGATTACTCAAGAATAGTCTCCACGCCCTGAACACGCCCATATTAGGAGGCACATCGACGACGGCAGCGAAAACGTCACTATTAACAAGACGTCGCTTTTTTTCAAATTTTGTCACGATTATTCCGACTCGCTTGAAATGTCAAATATAGGAGAATTTTCCTGGCATTGAATTCTTGGAGACCGAACCCAAGTTTAGAAAGAGAAGAAAGAATTCGTCGTGGTGAATTAACGTCCGCCATAAAACATCGCACGAGAGAATTTCATGTTGAAGTCGTACAAAAAAAGTGTTCTGCACGAGCAAAGTTGTTGTTTTGACGTTCTCGTTGCCTTCGCCTTTGGCGTTGATAAAGCTCCCTATTTTGTTCATCTAAGGACAATTGTATGCCTAGTCCCAGGCCTTCTCAGTTAACGAATTTTGGTGACGTTTCCGAGACGAACGGACCACGTGACCCGAAACGCATAGGCCGCGTGCAATAATGAGGCCTAGGGACTAGGTACGACAATTGTCACAGTCTTCACATTGAACGTTTATCCAACATTTAAGCTGTTTAAGCAAGTAAAGGTTTTGCGACAAAGGTCTTGTTTAACAACGTTTGGAACACGTATCAGCTTATCATAATCAACGTAAAAAATTGCTTATTGAATTTACAGAAAGAAACAAGTGCCATCAAAAGTTGCACAAACTAACCTTCAGTAAGTTCGCAATGCCCAGAAGCTTTGGAACTGTTTCCTCTGACAGCTCTGGACCTGAAATTCATGATAGAAAGATAGAACCACAGCAGACGTTTTTTAGAAACCAAATAGCATAAAAACAAGGAGCTAAAAACATACAATCAAGTTTGTTTGAAACGACCATTAATCCTTAAGACTTCTCTGTTGAAGGGCCATTAGACTTTTCCGTGACCCATACAAAACAGAGGCGTATGTTAGCAACATAACGCCTACCCAATCAACGACAATCGCTTACCAATAACTTTCCATGGATCCCCGTACAGCAGAGGATGATATGGGAGCCTGGATTTTGACAGCGGAGACAGTGGTCTCTCTTTTTCAAGTATTGTCTGCGAAAAAATAGAAGAGATTTCACTTCGCAAAGCAAATAATACTGGACAAATGTTCAGCTGAGGAGGTTTGAAATGAATGGTCACACGATGGACAGTCTTACAAAAACACAAAGTTAGAACAAGTTTATGCACAAATAATAGTACCGACTACGTGAAGATTCTTCTACCTATTTATTTGAATAAATATAATACACTGACATCACGCTAAAGCAGTAAAAGGTAAGCTTGTAAATGTACTTCTAGGGAGAATGGCTAAGAGCTTTCGGTGCAGTGATTTCTGGGATCATTTGGGTGGACAAGCGTTAGTTATGATTGGTCGATGGTATTCAAGCCAACTATTAACCAATTATAAGTAACGATAGTCCACCCAAACGATCCCGGGAATCGTTGCGCCGAAAGCTTGTACCCAGTCCCCTTTAAGGTTCTGGAGTGGAGAATATCAGGTTTCTTACCTTTTCGTTGTCCGTATTTTTGGATGAGTAGTGAAAAGATCTCTCATAACTGGTTGGTGCTGCAGTGCGGTCATACTGATATAAGTAGTCTAACAATTGAATTCCCTGGAAATAAAACAACACAGTCAGCTATACACAAACCCTAAGCCTAGCGAATACAAATAACTACCTACTAATATGAGATCGATCAGGACTTCTTGAAATTCAGACAGTTTGACGACCTCTTTACACAGGTAGAGGCTTTTCTTAAAGGATTTGTGACTTCCCGAAAACAAATGAAGGCACACTTCATTGAATTCCCGTAAAGACGATCATACACTATGGGTCACTTAACCTGCTCCGACCGAGACATGCTTTTAACGATACACGATTTGATGGGTAATACGCTTCACTGATCAAAATGTACTTCAGACATCTAGGCTAAAGGCTAGCTAATCTCCCGTTAATGAAAAAATATTGCGATAAAGAAATCCAATCAGAGTGGAGCTTGCGATTCTTTTGAAAACCAGAAAGTAGTCAGCGCTAATGCGATGGGTAGACACCTGAGCCCGCGATAAGGTCATGTGATACTGGTCAGCAGATACCCTATATTGACAGCTGTCAATGTGCAACATCAGGCTCGCACACTAGCTAGAAAGTGTGACATTTCACATGGGTTTCCCTGTGGTGCGGGCGGACGTACCGTCAGGTGACTTAATTTCTTAGATGGATAGGTAACCAAATTTTCTTAGCTATGGGGCTCCGCTAAAATGGCTTTCTAACATTTACTTAAGTAAAGTCTGCTTTAATTATCTAAATATACCTTATCAACAGTTGCACTTTGTTCAGGTGATAAATCCTTGATCAACTTCAGGATAAACACAATTGTATCATAGTCATAAGGATCAACCTACCAACACATTGAAACAAAGTAAACAAACTTAATAAGACATCAATGACTGTGTAGTCATCTAAACATAAGTAACACAAAACATAATGTAGCAGGAAACAGTTAGCCTTTCATTAAGTAATCGAACCATTGTTCTTCTGTACAAAATTAACATGCTGCCCATGGGGGGGGGGGGGGGGGGGGGAGCGGCAACTTTATAAACGCAGCTCCTGTTTGATGTTGTTTGATGGATTTTGCAAAGTATCAACCCAACTTATTTTAAGGCCAAACTAAAGCCCGCAGGGCCGAGAAAAATTATTTTCGAGGCGGAGTTCTCCCCCACCCCCACTCCGAAAGCTCGAAAGAAGTGACGTCCGGTAGCCCGGGACAAGTAAATTTTCTTGCGAGGCAAGTAACCTTTAAGGCTTTCTTGCCCGATGTGCAAGGGAACAGGAAAGTCATCCTATTAATTAGCAAAATGGGAGAGCTGCTTGCCCAAAGGAGAAGCTACAATTCAAGTCCTTTTTCGAGCCCTGCCCCACCTCTAATCTTAGGGTCCTGAAGAGCGGGCGTCCCATGTTATTTGAAGCTCAAAGTCCGCCATTGGATATACAAAGTTTGACTGTATTACCTTGGAGCCTACTTCCACCAGTAGTTTAAGAAGTGATGTTGTGCAAGAAATCTTATGGACCACTTTGCTGACATTCTGCTGGTAAGTTAACTCCTCCATGCTGCTGTCTTGTGTAACTGGGGACCTTCCCGTAGAAGGAAGGCCCATCGGTGGAAGCAACTGCTGTTTAACGTACGTCAGCAGAGCATTGTCTTCATCCAATTGAAACGCCCTGTCGAAAAACATGCCAGCATTACTTTGAAGATTCTTCAACCTTTAGGAAAACAACACATGCTAAATACAAATAACAAAAACAACAACTTTATTTTATTTCAAAAACTTGGGTACAAAAATAAAGTAAAACACAACCCGCAAGTAGCAAAGGCTATTCGAGGCGGGTTGTGTAAAAATAAATATAAATAAATGATTAGGTAGATTCGTAAAATAAAATGTAAAGAAGAAAAGTATTATAAGAAAAAGGAAGATTAATTAGGTCAGACAAAAGAGTTCAATTAATTACCCGAAAAATGGTAAAATTAAGTATGCATGCTTTACAAGCAAAGTGAGATACTGAAAGAAAGTCAGTCTTTGTAGAATGGTGAGCGGTTCAAGATATTGGTCTTGGTCCTTTAGGAGAGTCTCATGCAATCATCGTGCAAAGAGGGCTGAGTATAATCCAGTATGACACTCAGGGGGGGACACCTGTAAAAATTGAGCTCAAACGAGTTTGCTCAAACGAAGTCTAGGCCCACAGGGTACTGGTTACTCAAAAAGACATGTTGTATTTTAAGACGTCAGAGCTAAGAAACAGTCGATAATACGCCTGCTTTCACCCCCTTTCCCTCACCAAAATAAAAACAGTCTACGCGGGTGACCCACAGAAAGTTCCTTTTACGTGCGTTCTATTGATAACCTTCTTACAGTCAAACTCCCTTTGAGCGGATCTGAGTGGCCCATGGAAGAAGCCATGTCACAGAGGTATGGAAAGTATGTGAGTGGTATGAAATTGTAATCAAGGAGATGTCAATAAAAGAGACCTGTTCGACTGCATTTTTGTTTGACCTAAGAAAAAAATACCCAACATGTTTTCTTTTAGATTTAAAAGTTTTTATCCACAGATAACTTCCACGTATGAGTTTAACGCATATATACACACGCAACGTATCACAAGCATCTACCTGCAAAACTCTAAGATCATATCAAGGTCTATCTGTGAATTCTGCATGAGGTCTGGTAAAATTGCCAGCTTTTCCTCTCGATCACTCTTGTATACATCCTTAAGTGACATCTAGCGTACGAAAAAACAAACATTTAGAAGACCCACTAAGCCCCTACAGCCAAAAGAGGAGGCACCATCTTCAACTTTCCTTACCTTCAGCCTTCCGAGTTTGACTCCCCAGGATGCGTTCGTGGCTATGTCTTGACACTTTTCGAGTACTGCTGGCTCATTACATAACTGGGCGTAGTCAACGCCAACATTGGCAAAAGCCTTGAATAGTAAGTAATGATACAGGACAATATATTAATTGTTTGGTAGTTGTTGTTCCTTTAGGGCTACGGAATGGTCTCTATTGCGATGAAAAACCATCCAACACTAAACAGGTGATTTAAATGTTACCAGGGCATAGAGTACTAAAGTGATGACGTCATAAAAATGAAATTTCTGAAATTATGGGATTTGTCAGGATATTCTGAAAGAACAATGTCCAAGAGGTCTACTTGCCAAAAATGAGCATTTAAAAAAAATCTAAAATTTTTTTGGGTCGACCCAAAAAAAATTTAGAAGGGTTTGTATGGAGTTTTCTAAGCATAACTGGGCTACGATCTCAGCGACAATTTGCCCCCAAATGCTCATTTTTGGCAAGTAGGCCTCTTGGACATTGTTCTTTCAGAATATCCTGACAAATCTCATAATTTCAGAAATTTTACTTTTATGACGTCACACTTTAGTACTCTATTGCAGTCAGACGTAATATGTTTTGAATATAGTGCAATGAATTTTCTATAAGAATTTTTTAATAATTTTGATGTTCTCGTTAATCGTATTAACAATTGAGTGGTACATTGTTGTTCCTTTAGGGCTATGGAATACTCCCCATTTACTGCAATTAAAAACTTTCAAAAATTAACCAGCTGATTTAAAGGTCACCAAGGCATCGCAGTCGCATATAATATGCTTTGGATATAGTAGAATGGCTGGTTGTGGTGTTAATGAAATTCCATTACGATATATGGCACAAAGTAAGAAGGGTGGGCTAGGCTACACATTTCTCCCAGACTATCTACGTTCTGTCTACGTATCTACGAACTGTTTTTTTGCACGTCCAACTCACTCTTCCCTTAGCATTCTTACCAGGATTTTTGAACAGCTTTGACCAAGAAAATTCGTTCCAGTCACTAAGTATTGAAAAGCTGTCTGCTTTGGAATGGAGCAAAGATAGCCAAGTCCAATATCATGGTCGACAGTTCTGCAGTTAAATACCTGGAACGACGAGAAAGTTCAAGTTCAGTCCGCTATGTATTGAAAAAGCGGCTACACTACTCTAATGAACGGACTTTGGGAACTAAAAGTGTCAAATTAAACAAAATAGGCAAACGCAGCAGTAATTTAATTTATCATGTCAATTAAAGATTGGACAAGGTCTAGAATTATGGATTGAGATGCCTTAAACCTGTATTGCAGACCGGTTTTGATTTGAGTATCGGGATTTTTACTTAAGCCCGTCAGTTCATTCTCAACAAACATCTACCTGAGCATTTCCTGAAGACCTCATTTGTTTCAATATCCTTCGCAATGTGTGCCAACCAATCCAAGCAAAACGAGATTAATTCTACCCTCAAACAAGTTAATAGAC